>NW_026068017.1:7595339-7760507 GCF_014885135.2 Alexandromys fortis | reverse complement strand
AATTTAAAGTTATAGTTACAGTTTTCCTTAGTTATGATAAAAGATAAAATAGATATAAATATTATAACTATAATTCTTGCTTGATAACTATTTTGTTATATGTAATTTTGCTATGTTAAGTTAAAGCCTTCTTTTTTTTTGTTTAAACAGAAAAAGGGGAAATGATGGAGAAAGGACATTGATTTCTTACTAATAAAAAAATCTGTCTAGGCCCATTTGATAGGCCAACCCTTAGGTAGGCAGAGAAAGCAGAGAGAATGCTGGAAAAAAGAAGATGAGTCAGGGAGTCGCCATGATTCTCCCACTCCAGACAGACGCAGGTTAAGATCCTCCCTGGTAAGCCAGCTCGTGGGCTACACAGATTATTAGAAATGGGTTAGATTAATATGTAAGAGCTAGCCAATAAGAGGCTACAGATAACGGGCCAGGCAGTGTTTAAAAAAATACAGTTTCCATGTAATTATTTCGGGGCATAAGCTAGCCATGCGGGCGGCCGGGTGCCGGGGACGCAGCCCTGCCACTCCTACTTTTACACAAAAGAATGGAGCTAGAAGTGATCATTCTGAGTGAGTTCACCCATTCCAGAAAAACAAACATTGCATGTTTTTTTTTTTCTCATTTGTGGATAAAAACTTTGAACCTTGAGATATGTGTATTTCATTAGAAATAATCACAGAGGCCAGGAAATCAGTAAGAGGTGCGGGGTCATTAGTATAGAGTAACAGGGTACTAATATAACAGCGGGTTTTAAACTGGGGTGGGAGATGGGCGAGCAGGGTAGGTAAAGGAATATGGGGAGTGATAAATAACACTAAAGACCTTTGCAGAAATAATATGGAAACCTATTACAGTAGAAGCTTCCTAGTATATAGATATATACTTATATGTAATAGATGCAAAGAGTGAAAATTAGAACCTATCCTAATTGTGCCACTGTGCCCATAGTTGACACCACAGGCCAATAAACAAAAAGCCCAGTGCCAAGAATGGGCTACTTCTTTTGGAGCTGTTGGCCAGTGAAGTCCACAGACCCCTCCCCCCCCAGACATTGCAGGCTCCTGCTAATGATCTTAACTATCCTTTGAGGTTTGATGGTAAGATCCTATTGCTGATAATACCATACACTTGAGTCAGAGAACATATCAATACCATACCAATCAAGTGGGTATTGATATGGAAGCTTTATCTCCACTTGTTCTAATTTTCAAAGTTCTAGAAGGTGCCATTTATACTACTGAAGAAGAAAGGAAATCATCCATCTTACCCAGCTGTGAGCCCTGGGAGCTACGGTAATACTAATAGGCCTGGTACACATGCCCACTTTTGTACTACTGGTGATGACTATCTTGGAAGCAGCCAATCCCTATTTGATTAGAATTAATTCTGTTTCACAAGATGAAACATAAACTGGCACCATTTTTTTTTTCAGGCTAAGAACCTATGGCCAGATAGGTCATAGGCCTTGGGGATAATTTACTACTATTATTCTTCTAAAGGGAAATAGCATTGAACTCACCGGTACTGACTGTTATACTCACAGGTTAATATATCTCTCAGTCCTTATCAGAAAAGTTTGTAATTGCAATAGATAGCAATTAACACTGAGACCAACAGCTGGTCAGGTGCACAGAGTAAGAGAATGAGGAATGTTTAGCCCTAACAGGACATCTGCATCATACCCTCTTTTCCCTAGGCTCAGGAATCATTGTGGAGAAGGGTGTGGAAACAGTATAAGAGCCCAGGCTCTTATGATTTCAAAGATACATTGTCTTCCAACACAACAGAACACATATGAATTCACAGAAGCTATGATGACATACACAAATCTTGTGTGATCTCAGGCCCAACCAATTCACAAGATGGATAAGAAGAGGTAGGCACAAAGTCACCCCTGCCCACCAGCTAAGGAGTTAGTGGCCATTGCTAATTGCTGGGAGAGACAGAATCAGTTTTCTGAAGACTGTGGTTCCTGATAAATTGACCATGTTTCAATGGAAGGTTACACATCCAATATACGGGCAGCACAAGTCAGCCACGGGTTAAGAAAAATAAAAATGAAAAATAAACCACAAAGTTGGGTAGGTAGGGAAGGGGACAGATCGAGTTGGGTAGGATGTGAATATGGCAAGAACACACTGTACGTGATTCTCCAAGAACTAACACAAATTTTAAAAGGAAGTTCTGCTGTCTTTCAGTAGGATGATGAATAAAAGAGCCTTGATTTATCCCCATAATAGAATTCTATGTAGGAGTGAAAATAAATGAAATAGATCTGCATGTATCAAAACACTGATAAAAAGGAAGTTGCCAGAGAGAACAGTACGATATATATTTAACATTTATAAGAGCACCGTACGTTTTGTGACTACAGGTAGGTATCTAGAGTTTGTATAATGATGTATTCTGGGTTTGGTACTCACATTAATAAGGAGTGGGGAGGAGGAGGATGGGTGGGGCAGGTGTGCTAACATCTGCTGAATCTGGATGGTGGTACCTGGGCATCTGCTATGTCACAGTATGGATTTCTCTGCACTCCAAAATATTTCATTTAAGAATCATTTAATTATCAACCATACTCTCAGTGTTAGTGTCCTCATGACAAGGGCCACTATTGCCAGTTTCTTATATGTCCGTCTGGAGAGAATATGTATGTGCCATGGTGGGTAGCCATTGTGTAATAGGCATTCATAAATTAAAAGCATCCTGTGTGTGTATGTACATATCAGTGTAGGTACCTATGGTATCTAGACAAGGGTGTTAGATCTCCTGGAGCTGGAGTACATGTGGTTGTAAACCACTTAATATGGGTATTGGAGATTGAACTTGGGTCCTCTGCAAGAGTAGTACAGGATCTTAACTGCTGAACATATATCTATATATTCTTTTAAATCATCATGTAGAGAGTGGTACATTCACTGACTTGTATCTCCTTTTTTTTGTCACTTGATAATGCTATGGAAATAATTTCAACCGCACCCTTGTGAAGCTTTTCTGTCTGTAATTCTGCAAATTATCCCACCACATTGAGTAATTAGGTTGCATCCCATCTCTTGCCATTGCACATCCATTGTAAACACTCATTGTTTCTGCCAGCATGCTGCCTGCCTTGTATAGCTAAGCCACATGCTTCCAGTCTTCCTGATCCACAGTGCCTGACATCCCAGCGGCGGGTTAAACAGTGGGTCATCAGACTAAGGGCTTTGCACAACAACTCTACTAGTTTGCCTCTTTGTTGAGCAAGCCCGGGGTGGATGTCTCTTGAGTTCACTGATTGACACTAGGTGTTAGCTTTCCTCCTTTCCAATTGTTGGCAGAACCCTTCCTCCCAGCACTTGTCTGAGTGTTCAATGAGACATTACTTCAAAAGAATGAACTTATAAGTAACTATAATAGCAATGCGATAAAAACACAAAACTCATCCTATCCTAAAGGATTTGCTGCATTGTGCCATTAGCTATGCCCTGGAGGTTCTTTCCTCTGTTCAGATCCGAGAGAGTATGGGGCAGTGGGCATGGTGGGGGCATCTCTTTCTCAGTGACTCCATGCTCTCTGACATTGTATGGGTATCTTGCTGTAGGCTATGGTGGGAGTTTTCACATCATAGGCATAGGTTTATCACACACAAAAAGTTAAAGTTACAGCAAGCAAAGTGATGATGACTTAGGTCAGACTCATTTAGGTCACTCATTGCCAAATATACAAACATCCTCTATCTAAATATCTGAATTGGAGCTTTTCGAGTGTGTGTGTGTATGTGTGTGTGTGTGTGTGTTTGTGTGTGTGTATTGGTGCACATGTATATGTGTGCATATATGCATGTGTGAGTGCAAGTGAGCATTTTTGAGTGTGTGTGTGTGCACATGTGCATATTTGTGTGTGTGTGTGTGTGTGTGTGTGTGTGTGTGTGTGTGTATGTAAAAGCTCTCCACAGTTTTACCAGTTACAATTGGCAGGGCAGGGATGAGGCTGCTCCCCAAACCTGCTTCTACCTTCATTTTGCTGAAGCATTGTCTTGGATAGATCTTCAAAAGAGAGCTTGTTTGTTTTGCTTTGTTTTTGGACACAGGGACTCCCTCTGTAGCTCAGGCTACTCTGGAACTCAGTATGTAGTCCACACTGGCGATATAGACTTGGGCTGCCCTCCCTATTTCTGCCTCCAGGTATGGAGATTACAAGCATGTGCTGCCATTCAAACCTTAGAAATGGTTTTCATTAATGTGCTGAGTGCTTCTTCATAGACTGAGACCCTCTTGTAAGAGAGGACCAATGAGAAGTGAGTAGCACGGGGGCAGTCTGCCCTGCTACCTCCCCTCACGGTCGCTGAATGAACACCCTCAGATAGCTCACTACTGACCCCAAGAGAATTCAGAAGACAGGATGCACCATGAGGCTTTGCGCTGGGTGACCTTAGGCAGCCATCCTTCTAACCTGAGCCTCTGACCCCACCCACTGGATTTGAGGGGTGGATGAAGTGATATCCATAGATGCTTCCAGCACCTGTGCCTACCAAGCCCACGCAGACCTCCAAGGGGCGCTGGGCTCCAGTCTGTGAAGCTACAGCATGACTCTGATGGAATTTAACAGGCCATAGGGCGCAGGAAGAAAGACAGAAGGAGGCAGTGTTAAGAGCTGGGGACATGGGCAGAGGTGCGTGGGGTAAGGGAGAAAGTAGTGCTGTGGGTGACAAAGGCCCAGCTGAGAAAGCACAGAAGTCCTGTTAGCGCTTTAGCCACTCACACCCCAGGCCCCTGGGGCCGCTTACCCTGCAACATGGCTGATGTCGTATAGTAGTTGAAGGGCACGTTTTTCACCAGGTATTTCTCAGGGTCGAGGCTGGCCAGTTTCGCTCCCACCAGCACGGACTTGCCTGAGCCTGCAGAGCCGACCAGCATAACGGGCCGACGCCGCTCCATAAGCCGCTCCATAAAGTAGCACACGCGGATGGTCTCATTTGTGTGTACCAAACAAGCCTGGAACAGAATGTGATAGGCGGCCTGTTCTGGGACATTCCAGCAGAGGGGAGTCTGTCATGGGGAAGCTTCTCTAGTGAGAAGAGGTCTGAGCATCCTCCCTAACTTCTACTGTTTGTCCATCTGGTAAACGCATTGTCCCTGCACCCTGAAGTTCACAGCAGAGACCCACCCCTGTCACCTGTCTCCGTGAGACCCCTCCAAAGGGACTGCAGGACCTTCTGGCCTTGCCACCTCCTCTCCTCTGTCCCTAAGGATGCTGACTGGGTTCTCTATTTGCTTCCTTTCCTGTAGGAGACCTTGTAGGTTAATTACCTCTAGGATTTGAAAAAAGAATGCACCTGAGGACCAACTGGGTTACACAAGGTCAAATACTCTATACCAATAGGGGTCGCTTCTGAGTACCCTCACGGGTACCATGCCCTTGGGTCTTCAGTCCCACTTACCTGCAAAGGCATCTCAGGGTCAAATTCAAACTGAGGTATGAGCTTAGCCCAGGGCTCAAATTTCTTGGTCTCTGGGTCTATGTAGTAGTCAAAGACAGTTCCTTGGGAAGGAAACTTCACTGTTTTGAACTCAGTCAGCCACCACTTGCTGAACTCTGCGCGGTAGTCTACAAGCTGCAAAGACAAGGCGGGTCAGGCCACAGATTCTCCAGAGCCCAGGGGACCCAGGCAGGAGACCTTGGTACTGACAGAGGTTGAAATAGGGGCAAAAGGAGTTCAACTATATATCTCTAGGATGGAGCAGCTCCCAGGAATGACAGAGCTCCAGAAGCATTGGCCCCATCAAGGACCAGAATGTAGGGGACAGAGGTTGCCCCCTGGTACTTTCTAGGGTTTAAATGTGTCCTAGCATTGATGCATGAGTTCTCTATCTTCATATGTATGTCTTTATGCAGAAGAGAGCATCAAATCTTACTAGAGATGGTTGTGAACCACAACATGATTGCTGGGAATTGAAACTCAGGTCATCTTGAAGAACAACCAGTACTCTTAACCTCTGAGCCACCTCTCCAGTCCCACTTTCTAACATTCATATGCTGGGACTTTAATGCCCAAAGTCATATTAAAGGTACCTGCAGGTGGGGCCTTCATGGAAAGGAGACTTAGGATGAGATGAGGTCACATGGTAGGGCCTCCATGATGGATTTCAAGAAGAGAGATTGAAGCTTGTACATTTTCTCTGTCACCCATGGAATGCCCCTTACATCGAGGAAGCAGGCACAGAGGTGGACTCCCAGACATCTAGTCTCTAGAGCCAAGAGCTAAGCAAATTCCTATTCTTTATAAGTGTCCTAGCATGTAGCATGGAGTACGACAACTACATACAGCAGCCTGGCTTGATAATGTGACTACAGCATGGCCCTGGAATACATCACAGTCACTCCAAAGCAAAGAGGACCGAGGGAGGAAGGATCTGAGGCCACAGAAGGGAGGAAGGTTTTTTGACTGCCAGAAGGGCAAGTGTGGACCAAGACCTCCGAAAGAGAGAGAGAAACCAGCTCCCACCCTCCTAGGCATCAGAGACTGAGCAATTTCATGACGTAAATGAAGGCTGAAAGCAAGGGACGCAGTGCGGTTGAGCAAGAAGAGTCACAGAGGCTAGTCACATCCTCCTGAGTCTCACTTTCATCATCTAAAGATGAAGGTTGTAGAAGAGACTTCTAAGCGTTCTTCAAGACCTGATATACCATCCTGAAACAGCAGAGGAGACAAAGCTTATTGGCCTTTCTGAGAGAAATAATAGTTTGCATGTATAATTTTCATGCCTTCATATAAAGCACCAACCCCCTAGGGGTAGAGCTGAATGCCCAGTATACTTTACTGTGGTTGAGTTGAAACACAGTAACCCTTCAGCATAGCAGAAACACAGTAACCCTTTGGTACAGTGGAAACACAGTAACCCTTCTGCACAGCGGAAACAAAGTAACCTTTTGGCATAGCAGAAACACAGTAACTCTTCTGCACAGCAGAAACATAGTAACTCTTCTGCACAGTGGAAACACAGTAACCCTTCCACACAGCAGAAACACAGTAACTCTTCGGTACAGTGGAACCACAGTGCAAACACCCAGATGTAGGAAATATTGTACAGAATACAGACTGGCAGTTGTAGGGACACCCAGGGAGGGCAGGGCAGAGACAGCATTCCCAGACTAGATGGCTGACAGGGCTGATGTGGAGAATGGATCTGAATCCTGAGGGAAATGGGACACTCTCATTTTACTCTCTTCTAAGTAAACAGGATAAAATTCTTTTGTTTCAAAATGCTGATGGAGGTTGACCCAGTGGCACACACCTATAATCCCAGTGATCTAGGAGCTGTGGCAGGGGGACCAGCATGGGCTGTAATGGGACCTGTCTCAAAACAAAAATAACACCAACAGCAGACCAAAATGGAAGAACCAAAACAAGAACGAGAAAAGAGAATGGAAAGAGGCCAAAACTAGGGACAGGTTTATGTGTAGTTCTGATTCGGATTTCAAGTCAGAATAAGGGGATGTTGTTTTTTTCTCTTTAAATTTAATCCCAGAGAAAATCCCCATTTTAACACATAGATGAAGTGCTTGGAGACACTTTTAGTCCCCTGGGAGTCCTCAAGCTGAGGCTACTCTCAGAAAGAACATGTCTGTCCATCTTCTCATCTCGCCTTCAGTACTCCTTCATCTACCTGGTTAGTTCGTCACAGGCTGGGTCACACCAATTCGTCCCCCTGCCATCCCATAATTTGGCACTTGATCTCAGCTTCCATTCTGACTTAAGACCAGGTGACCCTTGCTGACTGAGCCTTTGGTTGGTCCCCTTTGTATCCATCTCGGTGGGGCTTTTTGCAGAAATGTATTTTAATGAAATCTGTCTCTCATGGCTTCATATTCTGTTATAGTCATGCCCTTTATCCTAGATGACATTAAAATGTTACTGGCACCCTATTATAGAGTTCAGGATCTGATTTCACCACATTCAATTTTCGCAGTGCTCTGAATTATCCTGACTGGTTAGAATGATCCCTATTTTTTATATGTAAGCCCCAACTCCCATCTTGTGCTCTCTGTACCACATCTCTGCAGGAAAGCACTTTCTGTGATTGTTGAAAACTATTCACCCTGGACTTTTTTTTCTTTTCTTTTTAATTGGTCCTTCCATACTGGCACAGGCTCCATTTTTGTTTAGTGTGTGGCCTTATTGACAGGTTTTTAAGTGAGGCACCATTGGTGGTGCTGATGCAAATATCTGGCCAAATTCCTACTCTCTAATTTACAGTACTCCCTTTGGTGGTTGGCTTTAATGTAGGCTGTGTGGGATTCCAGGCATTCCCTGCTGCTAAAAGCTTTCTCCTGTGTTTCTCCCCATTGCCCGCATGGCTACCTATAGTTCCCAGAGTGTAAGACACCTAGGAAAGGTGCTTTCTTCTGGGCTTTTAGAAAGAATGGAGTGGATTTAAATGTCTCTATGCAGATTGGAAAATTGACCGGGTGTCCCCATCCTGAAACCCCACTGCTAATGTGGGTGAGGAGCCCAGGAGTTGGTAGATGACATCTCAGCAGCTGGAATGCCAGAGCCTGCAGTCAGAGGGAAAGCATAAGCCTCTGCATTTGGGGATTTTTGTGCTTTCCAATCAAGTGTTACCCATTATGCACACTCAGCCTCTGATGGGAACTGTTAAGCAGGGCAGGGCAGTCCAGATAGCTGTCTGAAGAGCAGCTCCTGCACACTACAGAACAGGCACAGAACATTTGAGATGTCAACCACCTGAGCCTGCACATCTTTCTTTTCCTACCCTACCCTGAGGTATCTACATCCAGATTGGGATCAGGAAACGGGGAGCCTATGAGAGCTGCTCTGTATTGTCTGAGCAACATGCAATAACGGATGTTACTAAAACAAGGGCGAGTGCACTCTTTGAAGGAGCAAACCTTTTCAGATTCTTCAAATATGGCTTTGTCCTGCAAGGCTGAAACTTTAGTTTTCTTGGAAGAAAAGCTTTAGGTAGCTTAGAAGATGGTTTAGTTGGTCAAGTACTTGCCACACAAGCTTGAAGACCCAAGTTCAGATTCCCACACCTATGTAAAAGTTGAGGACAGCAGTACATGACTGGAACCCCAGGGCTAGGGGTCTCTAGGGAATACTGGCCAGTCAGTCCAGGTTAGTCAGAAGCCACAGGTCACAGTAAGATACTGTCTCAAAAAAAAGTTGTAGAGCAATTGAAGAAGACGCGTATCACTGACTTCTGACTTCCATATGTGCACAGACTTCCACAGACAGATGTGCACACATGTGCATGTTCACATACACACACCAAGAGAGAGGGGAGAGAGAAAGAGAGAGCGAGCCCCACAATCAACCCAGACCAGAAGGAGTAAATCATAACTCTCTAGCAATCACGGTTTGGCCTCCTACTGTGAGACAGCACCAGATACTTCTGTGTAGCTGAATGTTTGGGTTAGGAGAATATTGCTAACAGACACATGTGCATGCCAGCATTATTCTCAGCACCTTCCATGTATCCACACTGGGCGATGAGAACAGTGTCCTCATCAACAAACCCAGGAGCTGTCAGCATCCTCTGGACACACGGTGAGAGTAAGGAAGACACAGGTTGAACTTCTCACTCACAGTCTCTCAGGTGATGTTGACAGTTACAGTTCAAATCCTGTCAATGTTTTCTCTTTTCCTTTCTCGCTTCCCTTCTTCTTCTTTTTCTTTTCTTGGTGGTTTATTTTTGCAGCTTTGTATTGATACATAAAGCTGCATCTATTCAATGTTTACAATGTAGAGAGCTTGGTGCTAAGCACACACTTGTGAGGCCATCACCATAATCAAGGCATAAACCTGCCCAACGCATCCCAATTTCCTTGCACTCCTGTACTTTCCGTTATTAGTGCTGTGTTTTGGGATAAGCATACCAAACATACAATCTCTTTAGGAAAGCACAATGTTCACAGGGAGGTATTAAGTGAAATAAGCCAGACATGGAGGGACTAATTATAAGGGTTTATACTAATTATATACATACATAATGAATGTAAAATAGTCAAATGCATAGAAGCAGAGGGTGGAATAATAATAGCCAGAGACTATGGGGAGCAGAAAGCAGTAAGTCTTAGTCAAATGTTTCATTCAGACCAGGCAGATAAGTCTAAGATGAACAAATCTCTACAGAATTGTACCTATAGTTAAAAACACTTTAATGTCGACTTAAACATCTGCTCACATAGTCCACGTTCCTGACGTCTTTCTCACGTTGTATGATAGGGAGACTCGGTTACAGAGCAGTGAAGTAAAGAAAGGGCTCCGAACGTAGCAAGGGTTAGGGAACCCAGTGCCGAGATATTCTTTAGTGAATATCTCTATGCCTAAACATCACGAGGCTACAGGGACCAACATCTGGTCTCCCTACTTGGTTTGCCACTCACAATCAACATTTGACCTGACCTTTACTGTGTTTCAGGGCTATGAGGGACACCCCGGTGAACTCTGCCTTGCTACAGAGTAAGGAGCCCAGGCTTCTGAAGATCCCTGGAAGACTGAAAACGCTCCTCTTGCTTAGGTTTCTACAGGACAGCATCTGCCACCCTCTCAAACACAACTCACCTGGCAGAGTATCATGTACCTACCCCAGCTGTGGTCTAGGCACCAGCTCTGCACAGCACTCCATGAGAGCAGAGATGGGCTCCCCAACTCAGAAAGCAACAGCTCCAAATGCAGTGAGGCCCCAGCCAAGGGCTCATGCCTCAAGTGGAGCAGTTTGTGGGGGGAAAACTACCATGATGCAATGTTTAACAGCCTACCTTCTGAGTCTATGGTGTGTGTGTGTGTGTGTGTGTAGCAGTTTTTACTGCTGTACGCTTCAGCATGGTGTTGATCTCAGCATGTCACCTTACCTGATCTTGGACCATGGCACTGCCAAAAGCCCAGACGGCAGCAAACACAAAATAGAGTTCGTACATTTCCTTGGGGCAGTCTGCAGGGATGTCCTCCTCTGTCAGGAGGCACTCGAGGAGGTAGCAGAGCAACTGGACCATGCTCTGCTCGGGGACTGGGATCACCTTCTTAAATCTGCAGAGAGAGAGAGAGAGAGAGAGAGAGAGAGAGAGAGAGAGAGAGAGAGAGAGGAGAGAAAGAAAGATTCTAAGACTCCATGAGTATTCCACACTGTGGTACAACTGCATAGCCATGGAAGCCCCCTGGTTTTAGGGGACTCATGGTTTGTCATGTTCTTTGGGAGCCCAGAGGACCATGGTGCTATGTAGACTTTCAGTATCCACAGCTACTCTTGGGTTGGTTTCCTTTAAAGAATGGGAGCACAGAGCCTTTTGAGAGAAGGTTCCCTGTGTGATCCTGTCCTCTGATAACCCTTTCCTTTCCGCTGTTTGCATCCACATTTTCTTCACAGTATTTAGGGAATGTAGGAGGCTGGGCAAAATGAACTGGGGCTCATGTTTCTACCCATCTTTCAATCTCTTCAAAGCCCAAGGAGAAGCTAAATGCTGGGGATGTGACTTAGTGGTAGAACGCTAGTGGAGTACACAGGGTCCTTGGTCCATCTCCAGTTCCACATGTGTATGTATACACACATACACGTGTGTACACATGCTCATACAGTCACATACTTCCCCATTCATACACCCACAGACTGCACACTCACGTATACACACACACACACACACACACACACACACACACACACACACACACACTTTTCAGTTTTATCCCTCTACCTGTATGGACAGCGTACATCATATAACCATACTCCTACTTCTCATCACATCCTACCAAGAGATGCTGTCTTCTGTGGCAGGCAGTTTCTCTGTCATTCAGAGCTATCAGATAAACAACACTCTCAATGGCCACCTTATAAGTCATTTATCTCTCCTGGGCCTATTAGTTGCCCAGTATCCACTTGCTTCTATGTTTTTTGTTTGAGCTGCCACTAATCTGTCTGTAGTCCTTACAACAGCACACGTGTGTGGTCTGACGGTAGACATTACTTCCTTGAGTAACGCGGAAGCCACGTCCTAATGAGCCATCCATCATCTGTTCAATACCCACTCGTGACAGAATGATGAAACAGAATCATCTCAGCTCCATATCAGATGAGGTGCCACCATAATAAGTGATTCCAGCTGCTCCCACTTCAATACGAGGGTCCAAGTAACCCAGGTGGGACCAGCTTGCAACTCAGACCTCTCAAGGTCTTAGTGGTATTGAGGATCATAGAGGGCCTGCAGTGAGAGGTTTGGTGTTCGGCAAACATCCTGTCTTTAGCAAGATACCTAGGATTTGTCTTGGGGAAAGGCAGGGAACTGGTTGCAGTTGGATTGCTCTGGGCTGGGAAGCCTGGTGTCTGGGAAACCTCAGGGGCTTGTGGGTCTGAGAGCTGAGAGTAGGGAGGTTTGTAGCTGTGGCGTTCTGAGTTCCAGTTTGTCAAAGGAAGGGAGGGAAAGGAAAGGGTTTTCTGGAATCTGGTGTGCATGCGGGGCTGTTTGCAGGCTATGGATTGCCTTGGAGGGTTTTGTGTGGCCAGTGGATGAAGGCACGGGGCACATCAGTGGATGGAGCAGGGAACATCAGTGGATAGAGTAGGGGCACATCAGCGGATGAAGGCACAGGGCACGTATTTTTAAAGAAATGTAGATGGGAGATGCTAGTGACGAGGAGGGGGCACAAGGTGATCCCACATCTCCCAGAGGAAGGAGTTAGATTCTGAGATCTTCTATAGTTAGAGTAGCCATGGCTACATAGGTCTGGCCAAGTGACATCCTTCTTTCCCTTTCTCTTTACACTGTCTTCTTTCATTTCTGAGGAATGAGCAGAAAGCTCTGAGGATGGGAAAGAAGTGAAGAGCCCTGGCTGTCTTCACTGTGGGCCAAAGCTTCTGGGTCAGAAGTTCCCCCCAAAATAAGGTTTGCTTCTACAGATTCTCAGCACACTGAGTGTGTGTGTGTGTGTGTGTGTGTGTGTGTGTGACTAAAAGTGAGGATAGAGAAACTATGTAGATATCCACTCAGATCTTTTGTAAATGGTCGCTTGTTCGAGATGCTCATCTTGCTTTGTAACTCAATACTGTACTCTCCCACAGCATCTTCCACAGCTCTGTGATTCCACACAGGTGCACCCTGCATATCCCATACCTAGATCTAACTCAAGGCCTGGACAGCCCCTACAAAATGGTTTTGAAGGGACAAAAAAGAGGATTTATAATTGTGTTTTGTTAAGTGAATGATACTAAAATCCTTAAACATGAAATCCAAGATGACAGGCAGCTCGCAGCTACATTCTACTAAATCTTCAGGGAATAAACTGGGAGACTTTAACAGCTCAGAAGACATGGGCAGCAATCTTTAAATGCCTATGGCTTTAATAGCAAACCAACTAGGGACTTTACAAAGCAGGGGACAAAGCTCAGAGTTCTTCCTAGAGGGGTCGCCTCACTTTAGGTACTTTTCCTTCCCCTAGTAAGGGAGTGTCAACAGCAGGCAGCAGCAGCCACAAATTACGGCTGAGAGCCTCAGGACGTCTGCACTGTACTTTTAGAAGCAAATGTTTTGGAGAGCTGGAAAATGGGATGGGGGTAGGAGGCAGACCAAAGTAAGCTGCAATGGCAGAAAAAGGAGACACACTAGGGGAATCCTCTCTTTTTAGACATAGGGAAGCAGCCTGGGAAAAGCCATCTTACAAAGACTCCTGCTGAGTTGGTGGTCAGGTGGCGTGGCATAAGACATAAGACCGTCTGCAAACCATGCTCTCGAGAAACCCAGAGCAATGGTATAGTCATGGTAATCTATACTGACCCCTGGCCTAGGAGAATTCTAGACCACTGGGAAGAAACTTTGAATCTGAGCCTCACACAGTAGTCAGTGAGTAAAGGCCTGGTTAGAGCGAGACTCTGTAGGGGAACAAGTGGTGTGGCTAACACTAGGAAGGCCTGCCTAGGAAAAGGGACAACATTACAATCAGATTCCTGAAGCTTACCCAGATGTATGACGGTCACCTATGGCCTGACCTTGCAAAGAACCACTCAGGGGTGTATCAGGCATCTGGGAGCCTGGGAAAGTACTGAAGGACTTGATATTGGAACCCACAAAATATGACATATTGGATTCTAGTTCTATCCCCGCCCATGTCTCCTCTTTACATCAGTTCCTCTTTTGCTTTATAGCCATGCCAACTTTGCATATGATCACGCCGGGAGATGCAGAAAATGCTTTTGACAAAATCCAATATGTCTTCATAATAAAAGCTCTAAAAAAAAAACCTGGCATCAGAAGGAACATCTCTCCAAATAATAACATCAGTATATTACAAACCTATAAGCAACATCATAGAAAGTGGGTGAAGCCCAAAGCATTTCCTCTTAAGTCAGGATTAAGACAGAGGTGCTGTGTTCATTCTTTCCACTCCTGCTCGATGTAGTGCCCGAAGTCTTAGCTACAGCAATAACACAATAGAAGAAAATGAAAGAGCTATGTTTAGGAAAAGAAGTCAAAGTGTCTTTATTTATAGATGATATAAAAACTCCCTAAGAAAACCCATAAATTATTTTGATAAAAATTAATATATAAAATCAGCAACATACTGAGGCTGAGAACCTGTGCCTAGTGGGTCATAGGCCTTAGGGGGAACCTACTAATATTTTGCTAAATGGAGACAGTATTCAAACAACTCCTATGACTTACTGCTGTGTCCACAGATTAGCGCATCCCTCAATCCTTACAGGGAAGCTTCTTGCAGTAGATGGTGATTAACGCAGAGACTGTGTGGTTCAGTATATAATAAGAGACTGGGGAGGGTTAAGTCCCAAACAGGAAGTCTATTCTTTTCCCTAAAGACTAAGGAATCACAGCAGAAGATGGGGGCAAAAAAGAACGCAAGATTTAGCGATGGTGGATGGCTTAAGAAAATAGCGTTTTCTACGTACACAGGCCAGTTAGTTACACGTTTTAAAAATAATTGTGACCACACGCATAAGATCAGTGTGAGCTCAGACCAGACAAGATCTCAGCATGGAGGAAACATGGTGGGCACAAAGTCCTATCTCTGGATGAGGAGTTATTGTTATTTGATAGCTGCTGGGAGAGGGAGAATCAGATTTTTTGTTTGTTTTGTTTTGCTTTTTAGCACATGGCATTGGTAGGACAAAGACTCCCCAGAGCAGGCCTCACACCCAAGAGTATTTGACAACAAAAACTGGACTTGATTTTTTTTGAAAGAGAGGGAACAAGAAGTTGGGTGGGGAATGCGATTGGACAGGAAGAGAAGTGTAACCTGGTCTTGGAGGAGTTTGGGGAGGAAGAAGTAAAAACAATTGAAATATATGAAATTCCCAAATAAGTATAAAATATTAAAATCAGTATCCTTCCTAAATACCAATCACCGAGATGCTGAGAAAGAAAAATGGGAAGCAATTGCATTCACAATTGCTTTACAAATAAACCTTGGCATAACCTGACTAAAAAAGCAAAAGACCTGTATAATGAAAACTTAAACTATCTAGGAATGAAACTGAACAAGAACTTAGAATCTCTAAAAAGCTGCCCATGCTTATGGATGTAAAGAATTAATATTGTGAAAATGTTACAAAAGTCATCTAAATATTCATTGGAGTAGCTATAAAATTTCCAATGTCATTCACACAGAACTCAAAAAAAAAAGTTCATATTGAAACAAACAATGCCATGGGTATCTAAAGCAATCTTAAGCAGAAATAACATAGTTGGACTTCATATCACTTGATCTCAAATTATTCTACAAAGCCATAGTGACACAGACAGCAGGCTATGAACACAAAAGCAGGCATATAGACCAATAGGATACAATAGAGAATGCTTATATCAACCCACACTGTGGCTACAAACAGCTAGTTTTTGGCAAAACTGCCAAAAGTACACATTGGAGGAAATACAATTCCTTTGAGAAATGGTGCTTGGAAAACTGGAGCTTTCCTTGTGGAAGAATGAAACTAGATCCCTATTCACTAACCTGAAAAACAATCAACTTCAAATGATCAATTACCTTACTGTAAAACCTGAAGCTTTGAAATGGTAAGAGAAAAAAAGGGAACTATCTCAAGATTTAGATATAGGAAAGGAGTTTCTGAATACTACTGCAATTGCTCAGAAAATAAAGTCAGGGGTTGCTAAGTAGATCCTCATAAAATTGTAAAGTTTCCATGAAGAATAGGAAACAATCCAGTGGAAAGACAGTTAACAGGGAGAGAGGAAACCCTTTCTAGTTATGTATCTGGGTGAGAATCACTATCTAGAATACATAAAGAACTCAAAAAACTAAACAAAAAAACCCCTAAATAACTCAATGAAAAAAAGCAGTAATGAAATGAACAATTTTAAAAAGTTGAAATACAATGTTCAAAACACATGTGAAAAAATGTTCATCTTCACTAGCCACCAGAGAAATACAAATCAAAACAATTCTGAGAGCTCATCTTATTCCAACCAGAATGGCAGTCACTGAGGAAACAAATAACAACTTCTGGTAAAGATGTGGACAAGAGGAGAACACTTACATGTACTTCTGGTAGGAATGCACACCAGTCCAGCTACTATGGAAACCACAAGTGAGTTTCTAAAAACACTAATAGTGCACCTACCATATGACCCAACTGTACCACTCCTGGGCACTCACTGGGAGGTCTCCAAGTCAACATACCACAGAGTTGAAACACTGTCCACAATAGCTGAGTTATAGACTCAACCTGGGTGTCTGGCAACAGAAGAATGGATGGATGGGAAAATGTGGTATAGATACATAACAGTAATTTTCTTGTATCATAAAGAAGAATGAAGCTGTGCTTTTTGTAAGGAAATGAATGCAATTACAGATAATAATATTAATCAAATTAAGCTAGTCTCAGAAAGACAACTATATATTTTTTTCTCATTTGCAATTCCTAGATTTTACATAAACACTTAATATCATGTACACATTCCTGATGGGAAAGTAGAGGTGAAACCCAGCTAGGAGAACAAAGAGGACTGATGGGCATGGGGGTGAAGGGGTACAGAAGGAGATCCACTGAGGGGACAGCAGATGTAATTGCGTGGCAATGCTTTTATGTGACAATGAATATACACAACAAAACGAAACAGAAAACATCTTAATATACGTTGGTGTCACACAGGGTTCCAGCAGAAATGAAGAGAGACCAGCTCTTGTATAGCAGTTTCCTTGAAGACTGAACCATTCTACCCTGTTGTGGAATATGATTTTAAGATGTGTTAGATTTGTTTATGCTGTAGAACATTTGCTTTAATGATACAAAGATGTGTCATATTCCTTTATGTTGAACTTGTTTAACTCTGTGGGGCTATGTTGTCTGTCTAAAACATCTGATTTGTCTAATAAAGAGCTGAGCAGCCAATAGCAAGGCAGAAGAAAGGACAGGAGGAACTGGCAGGCAGAGAGAGTAAAAAGAAGGAGAAAAAGAGGGATAGGGAAGCAAGAGAGTTCAAGGAATGAGAAGAGGAGAGGAGGACTCCAGTGGCTAGTCGCCCAGCCAGACACAGAAAAAGAAGGAAAGAAAAGATATAAAGAAACAGAGAAAGGTAAAAGCCCAGAAGCAAAAGGTAGATGGGATAATTTAAAGTTAAGAAAAGCTGGCAAGAAAAAAGCCAAGCAAAGGCTGGGTGTTCCTAAGATAAGAAGACTCCCTGTGTTTTATTTGAGAGCTGGGTGGTGGGCCCCCAAAGAGCTAAGAGAAAAGAGAAAACAACCAACAATACTACCCTGCAGGGAAGCTCTTTAAGACAGAAGATAAACAACTCGAAATCCCTTCAGGAAGCCCCTGAAAGTGACCAGGTTCACTCAGTCCCTCCCTTTCCTTCTCAGAGGTACAGAAACAGAGAAGACTGTGGAGAGTGTTCTTAGACAAGTCAAGCTGCAAAGAAGACTCTGAGACCACCAGTCTCAGAAGAAGCAGAAACCATCTGAGTTGCCTGGAAGAGTTTAGATCAATCTAGTCACATGGAAGGCACACATTTCAACCTTTGAAATGCCTGCGGGCTGCACAGTGTTTAAAGTTCCCAGTTTTTGTGAACTGTCACGGTTCTGGAGTGGGCTTTGGTGAGACAGCTGTCTTTGAGGCATTTCTGCTCCTGTAAGAAATCCCACTCTCTGATCATGGCGGACAATGAGGGCTGCTGAGAAGCCAAGGACAATGGCACTGGGTTTTGATCCTACTTCATGTTCTGGCTTTGTGGGAGCCTAGCCAGTTTGGATGTTCACCTTCCTAGACCAGGATGGAGCGGGGAGGACTTTGGACTTTCCACAGGGCAGGGAACCCTGACTGCCCTTCAGACTGGAGAGGGAGGGGGAGAGGAGAGGGGGAGAGGAGAGGGAGGAGGGGGAAGGAAAAGGGAGACGGGGAGGGAAATGGGAGGCGGGGAGGAGGCGGAATTTTTTTTTCAATAAAAAATTATATTAAAAAAAAAGAAATCCCACACCCATCTTCCTGTAAGTAACCCTAATAAAACTCCTTGGTTCAACAGGTTACACATTGGTGGTGTGTCATGCACTCCCCACCTGGGGTTAGTAGCCATATATATTGTGTCTTCCCAGGACAAGTTCTGTCACACAGCACCAGCCCATCTTGCTAACACCTCACCCTTCTTTGATACTCTGGCTGCATAAGGTGCTTACATGAGACACTGCGTTACCATTTCAAGAGTCTGCTGGCTTCCAGAGAGCCATCAGATACAAAGGACACAGGTTCCAGAGCGACCAGGGCCTGAAGGCTTTCAAAGGCTTCAGAGGTGGAAAATAATTATGAACCCTCCAAATCAAAATCAGTGTTTGGTTAAATATCTAAGATATGCTACTAACTCAATGTGTAGACTCCAGCTCCGTTTCTAGTTGTACAGAATGCACTGTTCATGTGGGTAGACCTATTATTTAGGGTGGGACCAGGCAGGGAATATAGAGCCAGAGTGTTTGGATCCCCTATGACTTCGTTGCATGCTGGAATTGTCCCTCCCCACTGCCTCTGTCCCCTTGAGCAACTGGAATCACAATGTGCTTGACAGGCCCACAATGAAAGAATTAGACATTGTGTGGTAGGTTTTTATCAGTATCATCTCTGGTGGCCATTCTTGTCCCAAATTATGGTAATGGTTCTCAAAGTCCCAGAATAAAGTATCAAATGGAACATAAACACATATACCAACCAACAAATTATATGACAGAGAAGGAGGGCTCAAGTCTGGGAGCCCTTTTGTTCACCCATGGTCTGTTCTTGCTGTAATTGTTGACCGCTTAGTTCAGCATAATTCACTAGAACGTCTATTTAAGTTACAGCAGGTGTCATAGCTTGAATCTTGAGTGTTTCCTAATGCCAGTGTGTTAGTGGCCTAGTCTCCATTTTACTGCAATTGGGAGGGAACAGAATAGTTAGGAGGAGAGGTATAGAAGGATCTTTAGGTTACTGGGGATGTGGATTTGCAAATATATGGTGCTCTGATTTGTTTCAACTTTCTTTTGCTGCCCCTGCGTGAAATAAGTGGTTTGGTTCTGCCACATGCCTTTCCCTTGCGTCTCTATAGACACCCTCAAAACAGGGTCAACTAATCATGGACTAAAACTGCAGATCTAGAGGTAAGACAAGTCTTTCTTTTTTTAGGAATTAATTATTTAGGGCACTTCTCTTATGCAGGGGTGGAAACCTCACTAATTCAGGTGGTCAAAGTAAAAATGAACTCACTGAATCTGGCATTGGGAGGACTGATCCGGTGACATATCACATCTGATCTGTGTGATTGTTACACACAGTCAGGAACAGGAAGTGGATCTCTTGGGCTTGACAAGTGTATCCTTGACCCCTGGGCCAGTTGGAGGGACCGCTGCCTGCTCTGCAAACCTGAACTCTTGGCAGCTATCGCCTCCTGTCAGACAGTTGCCTCCTTCAGACATAACCACGTGCCTCCTAGAAAAAGCACTTTAAACCTTCCTCCCATCTCCCCTCACCTCCGCTCCTGTCTGGACTGACAACAAACATCATATGGCCACCCTAATGTGTGTTCCCCTCTGCTAACTGCTGTGGCTGGAGAGCCATTGTTTTGAGAGCAGGACAGAACATCAACAGGGCTTCAGTTATGAGCCAGCGGGTTCTTTACGGCTGCGCTGATGTACTTTCTTCCTGTGTCTTGGCCTACCTGGTTCTGAGGGTGTCCAAGCAGGTAGGAACGTATTTGTCAAACAAGATGGTCAGGTTGGCTCTCTCAGTCTGGACCTCCCTCTGGTCAATCCAGCTGCTCACTGGAGGGTTCCACCCCAGGTCTGCAGGGTTGATGTACAGGATCCCTGAGTGTACAGGGGATATGGTTCAATGCGTATTCCATGCATGCCAATAGATTCTTCACCCCAGGGAAGCCAACCTCTCAGTTCAAAAGTGCTTAGAAGATTGGACATAGAACTGGGCCCTCACCTAGGTCAGAGGGCCACATGGATTTGGTCTTGAGGGCCAATGTCAAGTAATGGACAAAGAGAGAGTAGTGTTGTAAAGGAACCATCTTACCCTCAGTTTGATCATATGTCTCACCAGAAAGGTGTATTTTGTTCAATAGTCTTTGCTAATAAATTGATCGGGTGAAGGCAGAGGGAAGTTAAGATCATATTGTCCCTTGCTACCAAGAGTTAAACTGACGTGGTGATGCTTGCTTGTCTCTACTGAAAAGGAGGTGATATCTGGCCTGAATATAACCTAATTCAAGACATCACCATGCAGGGGAGGCAGTCAGCTCCTAGATCAGGGGCTATTTCCCTTCCCACAACACAGCATTTCGGAAGGAACAAAGTCATGTGGCCTGGGCCTCATGGTGCCTGTTTGCTCTTGGGGGCATGGTTTAAGGGTTGAGAACTAGGTCAGAGTTTTGAAGGACCAGGTTCATAGCGCCTGTCTAGAGCTTCCTTCAGCATCTGCCAAAGCAAATGTGATCCCATAAGCACCTGCCTCCCCTGAGTCCCTTGATTAAAAGGGTTGGTCATACCTGCTCTGGAGACAGTTGCGGGTGTGGCTGTGCGCAGGTGGCTGATCTCAAAAAGGAGACGCATTGTGGGGTTAAGGGGAATCCTCTCGTTGCTGGCTAGGGTCAGTACCTGGAAATCACAGGAGGGATAGACACTTAGGATGGAACTGTGATGCTGTCATGGTTTGATGGTTTGATGGTGAAAACCCCCCATAGGCTCATGGGAACACTCTGTCCTCAGTTGGCAGTGCTGTTGGGAGGTTATGGAATCCTTGGGATTTGGCATCTGCCTGGCAGAGGTGGGTCATGGACAGCAGAGTCCTGAGAAGGTTACATCAGGATGCTATTCCAGTCCTGTGCTCTCCATCTCAGATGTGGAGACCCGTCCCCATGTGTTTGCTCTTGGTGTGTCTTCTCACCGTGATGAAACTGATGGGAGTCAGCCCTTTCTCCCTTAAATTTCTTCTGTCAGTTGTGTAGTCACAGTGAAGAAGAGGTAGATAATGCAGATGTATTGGTCACTACTGGAATTTGATGGGTTCTTTTCAGCTGGAGACATGGATATGCTATACCTTGAGAATGTTCCCCAAACAGCATAAAAATTAGAATCTTTCAGATGTCCTGAGACCCTGAGGCCTCCACCCCCATATATGGATTAATGCTGAACACAAAGGCTTGAGCCTGAGGTCTATTCTTTCTTTCCTCTTGCCCTTCTCCTGTCTATCTCAGATTACACGACTAGAATATGGCCTCCTGACCTTGACTTTCCAGCCTCTGGAAGAGTGAGTCAAATAAATGTCTTTTCCAGTCTCCAGTGTTCCAGCACAGTAGCACAAAACATGGTCAGGACCGTTTCCCACCTCTCCTCCATACTCCTCAGAGCTCACTATGTGGCCCAGGCTAGCCGCAAACTCACGATATGCCCTTACATCCAGATTTCTTCTGCTTCCACCTCTTGAGTGCTGGGTTACAAGTGTGTGCCACCACACCCAAGTGTTTTCTGCAACAACCCTTTCTCTTTATTCCTTTGCACCTCACCCACTCGCACCCTTGCCTCTCCGTGTGTCCGGACAAAGGTTATTTAAATGCTTCAAATTGATGTTGATAATTTGAATGAACTAGACCATACTGGAACAATAAAACTATAAAAGGAAAGGGACTTCTGGTGTTATATTTCTGCTCCTTCTTCTAAGTGGCCCCACTGGGAAACCATGCATTTATCTTAATGATTCTGTGAATGCTGGAGCCATTTGAAGACTTCCAATCTGGACATGGTTTTTTATCTAAACAAGTTTAGAAGCGGAGACCAGCCTAAGAACCATTTTGCTGAGATGCCATTAGTTTCCACTGTAAGAAATAACATTTACTCTTTGGGGCAGCCATTTATCATCCCGCAGATGTGAACGGCTGACTAGGATTCTTCTCAGCTCTAAATATTAAAGGAACCCACAGATGGGAGATTCTGAAAGACATGCAAACAATACCAACAGTAGGGCAAGTAATGGCAGGTCCTTTCAAGCATGTGAGGTAAGGTATTTCTAGGGTGTCTCACTGAAGCCACTAGTGATGGCTGCTCACTCTGGGCTGGCCATCCCATGGAATCAGGATTTCAGGTGTGCTGCCTCATTGGACATTTGGCTTTCCAGATGAAACATTGTGTGGGGTCCTCCCCCAGATGAATGCGGATTACATGCACACCCCCCCCATCATGATACCTTGTTATCATCCATGACAGTGTTCAGAGACTCAATCCACATCGGGTCTATATCACCATCTAGTAAGATCCACTTGGGCCCGTCATGGGAGATGTTGGCAAGCTCCCTCATGATGGAAGAGAAGAGTCCTGTAAGGAACCACAGATGGCTTCTTTTTTCCAGCACCGGCCCTGGCTCTCTTGACACAGCTTCCTGGCATTGGCTACAACACTCATGAGTTGCAACCAGGCAGGGCAGGCCCAGCTTTGCATCTTGCTCTACCTGGAACCTGACACTTGCGTCTGGGGCGCATTCTTTCTGGGGTCCAGACTAACAGCAGAACATCAGGAGGGAACAGTGCAGTAGTTCTTGGCAGTTCAGGTTTTTAAGTGACAAGGGACTCGGACAATCATCTCGGCAAGTGACTGCATCACAAGAGAATTATCCAGCAAGGTTTGCAAGGTGAAGCTTCTGTACTTTGTAATCAGAGTCTTCGCAAATCTTGTTTGTGAGAGACTATCCCTCTTATTCTTATTGTCATTACCTCAGAATCTGTGTATTAATTTGGGTAGGATTAATTTTTGTATTAAACTCTCCTACTAAATGACAGGGTCTATCTTTAAATTTTTTTGTTCAGGTATTGTCTTATGCCAACACTAAAATTATATAGTTTTTAAAATCTATTTCATTGGCCAGAATATTCCTGAATATTTCATAGGCTTCTCTGTTAATTTGAATGGAGATTTCTCCTTTGTGTTCTCACTTTCTGCTAACTATTGCTAGTAGAGAGAAAGGTTACTAAATTATATATATTTATGTTCAATTACCTTTAATAAATTGTCTTATTAACTCCAGTGATTTTTCAATAAAGTCTTCTAGACTTTTCTTACTGTAGAGTTGCAGAATTAAGAAAAATCAATTTTTCTCTTTTGATCCAATTTATACCATATATTCTGTTTTCCTTGCTTTACTGCATTCTCTGAGCCCACAGAGCAGGCTGAACAATAAATTTGACTAGAAGCTCCCCTGGCTTGTCCCCCTCCTTAACAGAGAGGGTTTATGCATAAGCACTCAGAAAGGTTGACTTTGCTTTGGGCTTTAGATACAGAGTCTTCATCATATTGGGGCTTCCCATCTGATCCCTTTTTACCTAGGACTTTCTGCTAGAGGTGGCTATTTAACGTTTATTCTCTATTGATCAATTTATTTTCTTTTGACAATGCTTTCTGTTACTGTTTTATAAAAACAATTGACTGATTGGCCTTTATATTCCAAAGAGTATACTATACTTGGTAAAACTCAACTATTCTTTTGGGACTGTTAAATTCTATTTGCTGTTATTTGATTTAGAATTTTTGCATCTGCAGCAATAAGACAGTGATTTTCCTTTGGTTCTACATAAAAGCTGGTATCAAATTATTCTGGATCTAAATAATGATTTCTGAGCCACCTTTTTATGGTTTGAAATGATTTGTTTTTGTCCTTCTATAACTTTTACATTTTCATTTTCATTAGTTTACTCGGGTTCCTTACTTGCTATGGAGTAAATATTTCTAATTTACATTTTGTTAGGGGTCATCAATTTCAGATACTATGTTATCTGTCCAACTATTCTTTTTAAACATTATTTCTACTGCTTCATTGGCATTTTCTTAAAATTATTTGAGCATATTCACACATGTGCAGATGCGTGTAGAAGAACATGTTCATATGTGTGCAGGTGTGTGGAGGAACATGTTCATATGTGTGCAGGTGTGTGTAGGAACATGTTCATACATGTGTAGATGTGTGTGAAGGAACATGTCCATACATGTGCAGGTGTGTGTGGAGGAACATGCCCATACATGTGCAGGTGTGTGTGAAGAACATAGGGTAACCTTGGGTGGTGTTCTTATGTGCAAACCAGTTGCTTTTCTTTGAGGCCAAGTCCATCCCTGGCCTGGAGCTCATTAAGTAAGCAAGGTTAGGTGACTAGCGAGGCCCAGAGACCTCTCTACCTCCTCAGCACTAGGATTACAAGCATGTGCCACTGCCTGTCTTTTGTATGTGGGTTCTGAGGATGTATCTCAGGGCCTTGTGTGCACAAGCCAAACATTTTAATGACTGAGATACTTCTCCAGGCCTGTCCTTTCTCTTTATGTAAACATACACACACACAAACACATACACACATACGCACATGTTCACACATGAACATGGGCATGTACACACATATTATATACTGTTTCCCTACCAAGAATACTCATAATGAACTTATTGATCTTTACATAGAACCAATATTCATTTTTCTATGTTTGTTGGTTTGTTTCCTTCTGACTAATTTCAGACTTTATTAGTTTCACTTCCCTTAGGTATAATTTAATTGCTCAATATGGATAACAACTTCCTATATTCCCAGGTTGCTTGTTTTGATAGAGTTTAATGTCCTTCTAGGTTTCAGATCTGCAGATTCAGAAGATTCTACAGACTCCGTGTGAAGCATCCCATTCATTAATTTTACTGTGGGTTTCACTTTGATTTTCCTTCTGATTCAAGTGTAGAGAACATTTCTTGATTTTCAAGTAGGAGATTGTTTGAGGTTTTTTTTTTTGCTAGTTAATTCTAATTCTGTTGCTTTATCAGAGAGTGGGGTCTATAAAATGAGACTTTGGATTTCAATATACCTTTCTGTGAAGCAAACTGAATTTTAAACTTTTGAAACAATACCATGAACCTTGCAAACAAGAAAGGAATATTTTCTATTTACAGACTGCAAAATTGAATAACTATGTGTCATTTTTAATTCAATGATATATCTGAGAATTCTGTGTGTACACTTCTTTTTCTATTAGAACCTATATATGATTTAGAAAAAGGGTATAGAAAAATAGCCTACTACATCTTTAGTAAATTCTAAAAATTGCTAAAAGTCTATATTTCATTCACTTCAAAATTATGCTTTTTAGTGAATATAAATTCTTGATTACTATATTGTCTCTTCCAGTTTCCCTAAACATAACGTATATATTTAATATAGATTTAAATAGAAATACAGCAAATTTTAAAATGTTGAATTATAATATCAAGCTCAAATTTAATCCGGGAAAATAAATGCTTGAGAGTCCCCAAGAAAATTACAGCCAGGGGGTGGTGGCACACACCTTTAATCCCAGCACCCAGGAGGCAGAAGCATGAGAATCCCAGAGTTCAAGGCCAGCCTGGTCTACAGAGTGAGTTCCAGGATGGCCAGGGCTACACAGAGAAACCCTGTTTCGAAAAACGAAACAAAGAATTGTGAGGGCAGATTGTAACATTTACTTCAAAACAGCTGCCACAGGCACAGAGTGAAGCTAGTTTAGGAACAGGAAAATATGAGAGCGGAGCAGCCTGGAAACCCTGGAGCCAACTCGGTGTGCATGGGTTCAATATGCGACAAACTGGTGTATAGGCTAAGATGGGAAGAATGATCTATTTAATAAACGGTACTGCCACAGCCAATTGCCAATCTGTAAGGAAATAAAGCTGATTTTCCTATGACTGTCTCATACTAAGCCACCAAATAAATTCCAGATGGGCTGAAAAATGTTAATATAAAAGAATCCTTATTGAACAAATTTATGATACTATATCTGCAGCTGAAAATTAGACAGAGTTATAAATGAACAGGGATCCCAGCTGCTGCAGGAGTGAGACATACACATAATGGCCTTTAAAAAATGCATGGTAGGATGCAGCATGGAGTTCTGTAGACACATGATAGGGCCCGGCATTAGCACCACAACACATGTTAGATGTCACAAGTAGAGGTGCTGCCTTTGTGGCTTATGCCTGTGTATATGAACTCTCACACACGGATACAAAATAACAAAGGGAAACAAACCATGAGAGGCAGAGCACTAAAAGCAATTAAGACAGAGACCATCACTAACAGGGAAATGAAAATCAGAGTCGCAGCTCAGCAACTTAACTTGTTCTGGGTCTCTGAAACTCTTTAAAGATCAGGCAGTTTGGCTCTGATGAAGTCAGACACTGAACTTTTAGGAGAGTCTGACATCTCCTCATCCAGACTGTAGGTTTTGTGGGTTTGTGGTCCTCTGTACTGATACGGAAGGCAAAATCCTTCTAGGGTGGAGAGGTTACCGCCTGCTTCACTAGGGACCGGGTCCAGACTCTAGTCCATTGCAGGCACCTTCTCCATCAATGCTAGGTCAGTGCCGGTAGCAGGGAAAAGCCCTCTGTGAGATGCTGGCAGGTGCCATTTCTTTAAGAATGAGCCATGAGCTATCTCTTGAATCCACGCAAGGCAATGCAGCCACTCGGGGCTGTGCCATTAACTTATAAAGGATCTTTACAAAATGGGGCTAGAAGAGTTCTCAGGGGAGGGGCATTTGGAAAGTTAAGCTTTTCTCTCAGTCCAAAGTGGCTTCCTCCTTTCTAATGCTCCTCTAATTTGTGGTGCCTTGCCCCTAACTCAGTATCTTCTCCTCAGCTTACCCCTTGACCTTTGAGCCTGACAAGGGACTCTACGGATAGAAAAGACTTTGTCTTGGAGAGTCTCATTCTTACCGTCCTTCCATTCTCGGGTGGCTGGGTTGATGATGCCAAAGAGTTCATCATTTGTGACAGCTTTGGGGTTGAGGTCAGTCCACACGGGGCGACGTTTCATGACCTGGTAGGTCTTGTGCAAAGACCTCAGCACCTGTGACTTGCCAGTACCGGCACCACCCACCACAAACACAGAGTGTCTCACGGCTAGCAGCTCTTCCAGCTGGACCACCTGGGAGGAGAAAGGGACAGGTTGTCATGCGCATCCAACAGCTGCTCTGTGAGTGAGGCTGGTGTGTGAAGTCAAGGGTGGGGTAATGTTGGGCACAAGCATGGTGGGGTCTAAAATGCAAGGAGCATCACGGTTCACTTATTCATGTGTCCCTCATCCACCCAGGTCAGTATCACTGGCCAACTAAGTTCAAAGAAGGTACCAGATGGGGGGCATTCCAATAGGCTGCCACAGTCTGATAGGGAAGAAAGGTACAATGAAAAACCACAGAACAAGGTGATAATGCTCCAACACACGTATTGCAGTGTTGTGGGTTGGAAGATGACAAGAATAATGAAAGCTTTACAGAGAAGGGCTTTGAAACAGGGCTCCACAGGTGACTAGGGGTTTGTCCAGAGGATGCACAGGAAGGATATTTTGGGGAAATGGGGGCTGGAGGATGACAGTGTAAACACAGGTTTGCGGTATGATGGATTGTGATGTGGTTGGCTGGATGGTTTGAAGAGGATGGAGTCAGAGAACCTCATGGAGACGGGGTTAGCATCCAAACCACTGTGCAGCCAGTTAGACACCAAATTAAGGCCTGATATAATATAAGCTATTGCCATCCTTCTGCCCCATAGGTTGCTACCGATAGCTTCAGAGATGGAGTCCTAACTCCTTAGACTAGTTTAAAAATCCCTTTGGCCATCTGACTCAAACCAGACCTTTCATCTCTCAGCCCCTACTATGTACATTTCTAGCAGAGAGATGTTGCTCCTCTCTGATGCTGGTTTCCATGTTTTTGTGTCCTGCTTATAAGGCACCCTTTCTGGATCACAGCCCTTGGCAGTATCGCAGTGGCTACTTGTCTATTTTACTATTGGATAGCTGGCTTGCTAAAGGACATCAGGGCTTTAAGGGGTGGGGCCTAGGGAGTGGCTTGTAGGTCACTTGGGGACATGCTATTAGAAGTACCAGGGTTTCTTGTGAGACCCCATGGCACTCTTACGTGATGACTGTTGAAAGGAGGCTCCTGCGCATGCTCACCCAGCTCTCGCTGGCTTTGTACTGAGGTGTGTGTGCTTGCTTGGAGAACACACTTCTGCCGTTGCTGCCTACCGTGTTGGCCCTCTGCAGGGCCAACCTGAGACAATGCAGGTGGTATGCCCTTGAACTTGAAGTTCCCTAGTCTACTGTACTACTTCTTCTACCCCCCAGCTAGAAAAGTTACGTTCTTTGCTCCCGACCCTTGAAACCCCACCAGGATACATCTCTGACTGACCCTATGGCATTCACCCTGCTCAGGGCTGAGTCCTTCCGGTCTGGACACATTCCTTTCCAGATGGAGGATGCTTTCCCCTGTAGAAGCTCTGTCGAAGGGTAGCCTATCCCACAATTCTTTCTAGTCTGCTGGATCTGATACTTCTACCGTATTCTCAGACAATTGTTGTGATGCGTGTCCCTCAGCTTCTTTTAGTTCTATGAGCTATTGTCCTTGCTTCTGAGTGATTAAAATATGAGTTTTTTAGGGATCATAAGCTTCAACAAGGATTCCATGGGACAGTTTTTGAGGAATTACTTTTTAGAATCTGAAGTGGGAAAGCAAATAGAAAGAAGGTAGTGGATGCTGTAGGGGATGCTGTAGGGGATGCTATACGGGTTGCTGTAGGGGATGATGTAGGGAATGCTGTCTTCTGACTGAAGGACCTTTAGCAGAGAGCCTCCATCTTATCAGTAGGAGTCATGGAAAAGAAGTAAGGGGGAAGAAAACAGAATGTCGTTCAATTGACAAAAATAAAGATAGGATTCTAGAAGGGAAAAAGATGGGGGAACTGGCAGGTGCTGGGGTGCTAGATGCCTTGACAAGACCACAAAGAGTTCGGAAAGACATGACCCGCCCTGATTTTAAGGCAACATTGTTAGTTACAAACATTGTATGATCCTCTGAGAGTTTCACTCCTCTCTCTGAAGCGGGTGCATCCTAGGGTTAACCACTTGAAGTGGAGCATGCTCACCCTGACATTCAGAGCCCTCTTTATCACGGTCCCCTACTGTCCTCCAGTCTTGCTGCAATCTTCTACCCTGGTTCCCATCACCCAAATGCCCTTTCCTTTGACATTACTGGGCTTCCCGCTGTTGCCTGTATAACTTCTATGTTTCCTGCACACACCCCTTCGTTGGCCCCTTCTACCCTAAACAGAAGGCAATCTTGCCTTCCTTTACTTTAAAAGTCAGTCTACCCATTGAACTTGGAAGGCAGAAGATGGTGAGTGGGGCTGAATCGACTTGCTGCAGAGGAGCAGGTCATGCTTTTCTCTCTTCTGTAAAATGAAATTCCAGCGATGAAGACACGTACCTTATTGCAACCGAAAGGGTTGGTGCCAATTCACTCTTAAATTTGTGTTTACATAATCGGGGCTTAATCTCCACCAATGAGCATATGGTGTGTTGGAAATACCTTCTGTAAGATCTTTGCCATACATGCCTTCATGGGGCACCCTTTTTCCCTCATCAAAGGCCTTCCTGTGCTGTATTGTAAAGGTTCGTTTCATAGAGTGGATTGCCCCTGTATCATCTATTTCATGTTGTTGGGGGAATCACATGTGAGACAGATTACAAAACCCACATGTGAACTCTATGGTGATACCCATGTGTTTTGCAAACCTATTATCGGACAGGAAGAGTCATCTGTGTCTTTGTACTCAGAAGCCTTGGTTGTTGTTTGTGACAACTGTCTTCTGTTGCAAGCTGAACCTGTTAGCATGCAGTCCTTTCTAGGACTTTACATGATGCACACTCTGTAACCATCAAATTCTGCAAAATTGCATGTGAAAACAACAGACTCGTGAAAAGCCAGGCTTGGGGATGGCCATAAGAGATGCAGGAAACTTTGTGCTCCAAGCCTTTAAAAGTCGGCAGTGAATCCTAGCCCAACCCAGCGACAGCCCAGTTCATTCCTATGCATTGTCACCTGGCCCCATTGTCAGTCTGCCTTGGTAGGCTTAAACCAGGTGCTGGGCTTCCTCATTAGAGAGGCAGGCCCCGCTCTCTAATGGAGACTATTTTAATATCAATTAGAGATCAGACCCAGATGGAACCTTCCTCATTAACCCACCATTTGAATGTGAGGGAGATGGTTTCCCGGCCTTTCTGTGTGCCCTTTGCAGCTTCTGCCACAGAACACAAGCACCTAGACTCGTTCTTAAAGACACTAGCAAGCATCTCCTCCTTAACGTATTTAGCACTAAATAGTTCATTTTTCATGGATACTAATGGCAGACCTCCCTCTTTCTCTTGTCCTCCCCACCATCATTCCACATTGTGGCCTCCCAGTAAAGAATCAGTAAGTGAATGAAAGTATCTCTAACTGGATATTTATCTGCACAGCTAAGATTCTATTTGAACGAAAAATAGAGTATAACTCATGGTCTAAGAAAAGAACTCAGAGACAGAAAAAGCTTATAAGGGAAAGCCTCGTGTACCTTGAGCACAAAGTTGTCCTCAGCCTGGAGTTTAAGGTCCAAGATTGCTTTCCGAACCACAGCTTCAAAGTTCAGGTCTCTCCTCCGGGGGACATCGAGAGCAGGAAAGAGGTCTCCAATCAGACCCATGAACACCGGCATGTCATCTGTCACAATCTTAGGGATGTTGAAATCTCTCAAGGAGCGCATCAGGACTTGGTCCTCTGGTCGGTCAGGGTCTCCTCGTTTCAGGGACCCTGCTACCACGAGGACAGACTTGATGGCCCGCAGTCCCCAGTCATAGTGATCCTGTGGGAAGACAGCAGAACTGAGGCTAGAGTTTTTTGGATGTAGAGCATTGCAAATTACACAGAACATGCTACAGGTCACTACTGAAGCCCAGGTAGAAGGAGGGTGACTAGGTCTCTGAATGCTATGTTCCTGGTCTGCCATTGCCTGTATTTTTCCAGCTATGACTGTGAGCAGACATAGAACAGTCAATGGGATGGGGCTCTGGTGGATGAACTAGAACCATCTTCAAATTGATCTAGTTGTTCCTCATATATTCAGAGGGTGGGAGGGGGAGGACTGTCAAGGAGAGAGCACCTCAGCTGTTAGAGAAGGTGTATGTTGAGCGTATGAGATTTTCCTTGGATACCTCCAAACTCACTGAAAATCATTTTTAAAAACTATATTCCCCGAGGCTGGTAGAATAGCTAATTGGCAGAAACCAGGCCTAGTACAGCCTACTGAATGGAAGGAGATCTTCACCAACCCCACATCAGGCAGAGGATATCCAAAATATATAAAAAAACTCAAGAAATTAGACATCAAAATTCTAAGTAACCCAATTTAAAAAATGGGGTACAGAACTAAACAGAATTCTCAACACAAGATTCTCAAATGGATGAAAGACATTTAAGGAAATGTTCGATATCCTTAGCCATTAAAGAAATGCAAATCAAAACAACTCTGAGATACCAACTTACACCTGTTAGAATGACTAAGATTAAAAAATCACCAATGATAGCTTATGCTGGAGAGGATGTGGAATAAGGGCAAACTTGTACAACCACTTTGGAAATCAGTATGGTGGTTTCTCAGCACTACCACTCTTGGGCATTGCCCCAAAAGATGCTCAATCATACTATAAAGACATTTGTTCAACTATGTTCATAGCAGTATTGTTTGTAATAACAAGAACCTGGAAACAACCTAGATGCCCCTGTCAACTGATTAAGAAAATATGGCACATTAGAGTACTACCCAGCAATAAAAAATAATGACATCTTGAATTTCACATGCAAATGGGTGGAAGTAGAAGAAACCATATTGAGTGAAATAACCAAGACCCAAAAAGATGAATATGTTATGTACTCACTCATAAATGGACACTAGATATAAACAAAGGATATTGAGTCTATAGTTCATTATTCTAAAGAAGCTAATAAGGTGAACCCTAAAAAAACATATATAGATCCACCTGAAAAGTCAAAATAGACAAGATCACGTAACAAAATTGGGAGCATGGGGGTGGGGGGAGGAAGGAGGGTGGAAGGGGAAGAGGAGGGAAGAAGGGAAGGGGCAAGGAGAACTTGAGGGAATGTGATAGTTGAGATGAAGAAAGGACAGAGATGAGAACAGGAAAAGGGATATCTTGATTGAGGGAGCCATTATGGGGTAATCAAGAAACCTGGCTCTAGAGAAATTCCCAGGAATCCACAGGGATGATCCCAGCTAAGACCCTAAGCAATAGAGGAGAGGAGGCCTGAACTTGCCTTGCCCTGTAGTCAGACTGATGAATATTTTTAATATCACCATAGAACCTTCGTCCAACAACTGATGGAAATAGAAGCAGAGACCCACAGCAGTACACTGGACTGAGCTCCCAAAGTCCAGTTGAAGAGGGGGAGGAGTGAGAATATGAGCAAAGAGGTCAATACCATTATGGGTACACCCACTGAACCAGTCTACCTGAGTTAATGGGAGCTCATCAACCCAGCTGGACTGGTAAGGAACAAGTATAGGACCAAATTAGTCCTTCTGAATGTGGTTGACAGTTGCATGGCTGGGGCAGACTGAGGGTCCACTGGCATTGGCACCAGGATTTATCCCTACTGCATGTACTGACTTTTTGGGAACCCATTCTCTTTGGATGGATACCTTGCTCAGCCTAGATATAGTAGGGAGTGCCTTGAACCTTTCCCAAAGCAATGTGCCTTACTCTCTGAAGAGTAGATAGGGGTGGGGTGAGAGGGTATGTGGAGGGAATGGGAGGAGGGAAAGGAGTGGGAACTTGGATTAGTATGTATAATAAAAAAGATTGTTTTTAAAAAAATAAAAAAGAGCATTGGAAGGAATAGAAATCAGTTAGACACAGACAAGGGAGCACTGCTGTCAAGGTCCGAGAAACAGGTGTCCACAGGCTTGGGATAGAGGAAAATTTATCAAAGAAATCAGAGAAGACTTAGGTAGAACACAGCATGGAAACCATGGGCCTGAGCTGTTGAGGAAGGCAGAGTGCAGAGCTCTATGGCCTTGAGCTGAGGGATCAGAAGTTTGTCTTGAAGTTCAGAGCAGTGACAAGCATTTGAAAATAATTACTTCAGCTAGTATCTCAAGAATGGGTTGAGGAAGCTGAATCACCAGCAGCAAAATTATTCCAGAGGCAGGTATAAGATTTAAACTGAGAGACATGGGTACTTGTAACTAGAGCAGCAGTGCTGAGTACAGAAAAGCATGGGTGTTCTAGTTAGTGCTAGTTAGTGTTCTGCTGCTGTGATGAGCACCATGATCAAAAGTAACTTGGGGAGAAAAGGTTTATTTTAGCTTACAGACTACAATTCATCATTGAGAGAAGCCAAGAGGGAAACTCAAGTAAGGATCTTGAAGCATAAATCACTGAGAGCCACTTACTGCTTTGTTTCCAGGCTCATATTGTACTCTCTTTCTGCCATAGCTCAGGTCTACCTGCCTAAGGATGGTGCTGCCCACAATGATCTAGGCCCTCCTATATCAATCAAGAAAATGCCCCACAGACATGCCCACCAGTCAGTCTGATGGAGGCAGTTCCTCAATTGAGATGCTTCCTTCTCAGGAGTGTCAAGTTGAAAACCAAGATGACAAGGTGACTCCAGAAAGTAGAATTAACATCGCTATGTTGCTGTGGAATCATCCTTTCTTACACTGTGAAGACGTGTTGCTCTTAGTGTTAACAGAGAGCTGATTGGCTAATGGCTAGGCAGGAATCTGGGGGCAGAGAGAATGCTGGGGAGAAGGGCAGAATCAGAGGAGACGTCATGAGATGCAGAGTGAGCAAGACAGGAAGCACATGCATGAGGTAAATGAGTCACGGGTAACACACAGACAAATACAAATGGGTTAAGTTATAAGAGCTAGTTAAAAACAAGTCGAAACTACTGGTTGAGCATTTATAATTATTAAGAAGTCTCCATGTGGTTATTTGGGGGAGTAGCTAGCAGGCCAGAAATGTCTGCCTCCACTTTGTTGATGATTTGATCCAGGAGGGAGAAAGAAGTGTCAGGAATGAATCCTGTCACCCCTGTCCCTAATAGAAGGGAGCAAATGACGACATCACGTGCTGTGTCAGGAAGAGCAGGGAAGGAAGGTTCTGGTGGGAGTTGGCGGGGAAGAGCAGCTCTGAATGTGCTGACTGGAGGTGATATTTAGATGTAGGGAGAATGGTGGGGTACAGCACTGATAATATATGTTTAGATACAAGAGAGGGATGTGGGACAGAGTTCTGGGTAGTCACAGGCCTGGAAGCTGGTGGCCACAGAGAACAGAGAAGTCAGATGGAAAGTATAGAGAGAGCAGGATTCCTCTCTCTTGTAAATGTATCACAGGCCTGATAGAGACCATGGTGGTGATGGTGACCAAGGCCAGATGACTCCGAAGGGAGTGTGAGCCTCACTGGTAAGAGTCCTGGGAAGCTTTGCTGGTTGGTTGTCCTTGACACCATGAAATTGTTCATACTAACCTCCTTAGAGTGCTGTTTCCCGGATCTGCCTTCAGCAGAAGCATTTTAAAGCCACACTACCAAGGGAAAGCATGAGGCCATTATACTAAACCACTTCCAGCACCCAGCCCATCTCATGTCCTCTCAAAAAGAGACCATTCCCTCCAGGGACTGCCACTTGCCACTGCCGTGTTTCTCATGGGACAGCTGTCTGGGGAAGGTTTTTAACTACTTAAAAATAACTCGCCTCTCAAAAACCTTGAGAGAGTGTTGTTGAACACTGAACACAAAATTTACGGAAGAACTCTGAGCTTTTATAATGGCCCAGACCCTGTAAGAATACTCAGGTCTGTTGGTTTAGAGGTGGGCCACAGCATGGCGCTTGGCCGTCGGCCTCCACAGATATCCTACCTGTTTGGAGAGAAGTTCTTTACACAGCTGGTAAAGGGTGATAAACTTCCTGGCCAACGACCGAGCTTCAATGAATCCTTCTGCTACCAGCATAATCTCACAGATGAGCTCAAAGTCTGGAACAACCATTGCACAAGGCCTGGATGCAGGGAGACAGAGGTGAAGGGGAGACTGCAGGACAAGAGACGCTGGCTGCAATCAGGCAAAGAGCTGTCTTCAAGGGCAAAAGCTCACAGACGGGCCGTTGCAATCTAAGTCGGGGATGATTAGCTAAGGATGAAGGGATGGATCCTCCTCCCCAAAGTGGTGGATAATATCAGCAGGAGGGGGCCGAGTTGGAGCTACAGCTCAGGTCTCATCATATCTTGGGGTCAAGGCAAGGGTTATCATGGCAACTTGTCTAAAATAGGCTAGGAGCTAAGCTTGGAGAATGGAGTCTCTCCCTGGGTGGTGGAAGCAGAGTACTCCCCTGCTCTGCTCCGTCTCTGCAAGTTAGGGATGTCTTCCAGATATTTAGAACTCATTTTGTGCTTATTTGTATAAAAAAATTATTTGTTTGCAATGCTAAGGACCAGGTAGGTACCAATTAGCACCATCTTGACACAGAATAGCATACACAAAAACCCAGAGGATCTGAGATTTTCATCTCTATGTAAGAATTTACTGTGGTTTTCCTCTCTCTGGCACTCGTGATACATACATAAATACATATATACATAAGTGAATATTTAAAATACATATTTAAAATTATATATAATTTAAAATACTTGTTAAAGCTATTATTTATTTGGTACGTTATGGGAACTTACTGCTGTTAAATTAAGTGTGTGCATGTGTGCACACATGCACATACATACACGTGCCTGGTTATGAACATGTATGTGGAGCCCAGAAGACAAGCTTGAATGTTGTTCCTCAGAAGCCACCTATCTTGTTGAGACAATGCCTCTCGTTGGCTTGAAGCTCAGTGATTTAGGTAGGCTGGTAGGTCAGCAAGCCCCAGAAAGATATCCGTGTCTTCCCCTACAGTGGAAGGACAGGAGCCTGACACCACACCCATGTTTGGAAAACGAACTGAACACACATCCTTTTGTTTGCATAGCAAGCACTTCACTGGCTGAGTTATCTCCACGGCCTGTTACCTCTCTTTAATGGCATTTCCCTTGTATTGATAATATTTAGTTTTCAAAATAATTCAAGTACATACTGTCCTTTGAAATGTTTTATATTGCATTCAGAACCGAAGGAGCCACCAAATATTTAGAGTCTCGAAATTATTTGGCAGCCTGAACATGATGCTATCAACAGAATTTAATGCGACTCTGAAAAATTATGCTGCAGAAGGAAGATTAGTAAGTGGCATGGGAAAATATTAATTAATGAAAGCAGTCTATTAAACAATATGGCCAGTTCCCAGCTTTGAAAAATAAATGCTAACACAGTATGGGAAGAAGAATGCCAAGTGGTTACGGAATTGCCTCTAGGTAACAGGACTAGACTGGGATGAGCCCAGTCTCTCAGTTCAAATCCCAGCTCCGCTGTTTATTAACTAGGGACTCCATCTGTCTTCTCTGAGTACATGGAGGAAATGAATAGTATCTACGTCATAGGACCTTTGTGATAATTAAGTGTAAATAGATGTTCATCTTAATGTTTTTAAAAGATCTTTCTCAGGACTGGAGAGCTGGGTCTGGTGCTTAAGATCATTTGCTGTTCTGACAAAGGAACTGGGTTTGGTTCCGAGCTCCTACATGGCCACTAACCAGCACCTGTAACCCTAGCCCCAGAGGATACAGTGTCCGTTTCTGGCCTCCATGAGTAGCAGGCATGCATGTGACACATATACATACGTGAAGGCAAACTCATGTGCCTCAAACAAAACCAGAAATATCATTCTCATTCTTGCCCAACTCTCTTCTATGAATATAATCTAGATTGCCAGAGCCTGAACGCTTGTAGAACCCTAACATTTTGATGGAAACCCCCAGTGCAATGGGATCGGGAGGTGGAGGTCATGAGAACGAGGCCTCAGGAACAGGATGAAGTCTGAAAGTAAGGTGGCTGGCTCCCTGCCACAGTAGGACACTGTGGGTAGCCATCCTTGTACCTTGGAAGTGAGTCTTCCCAGAACTTGACCATCTGGCTCTCTGACCTTGGATTTGGCTTCAAGCACCCTGAGAAGTGTCTATTGTTTAAGTCAGCTAGTCTACAGCAGTTTGTTATTTCGGATGGCCTAGATTAAGATTAAATTTAGGAAGAAAACATGAGGAATATTTCCTAGATGGGTGATGACCTGCCTGTATCCCTGTCTGTCATACATACCTTACCTCTGCTCTGGGTAAGCACACAGCTGAAGGCGCAGTGTTCTGCTAAGGTATCAACGGTTTTGATGCAAGTAGGCATTGCTTGAGTGAGGACCACACCAACCCCCGTGTGACACAGACAGCTGCTACTACAGGAGTGGTTTTAAAGGGAGAGGCTGGACCAGATATGTGTGGGGCGGAGCCACAGTCCCACCACTCAAGAGGCTGAGGCAAACAGGATTACATGTCCTGCCCGGGCCAGCCTGGGCTACACAGTGGGGACCTTCTTTTAGAGCAAGGAAGCAAGCAAACAAACAAAAACTCCAAATCCAGGCTAGACCTAGAAGGGCAGGAAGATGCCTGGCAGCCTGACTGGTCAACACAATGTTGACCCCACCTCCCATGGAGAGCGCACTGCACCCTGGCTGCCAAATGAGACAAACAGTACTGTCATGCTTGCCATTGTCATACTTGCCACCTCTCTCCTAGGAAAAGGGTTAATAAGCGGAAAATCCAAAAGTAGAAGACACTTTTCAGTTTTCTACTCGTTGGGCCAACTTCTCTTGTCTGAAAAAAAAAATGCAAACTCTAGCTTTTGCTAGGAAAGACGTTTGTGTTTTCTTAATATATATAATATATATATATATATATATAAACATTGCTATATACAAGGGTGACAAGGGCGAAATAAAAGAGGTGTTTCTACGTGTCTTTACCAGGATGTAATCTGACACTGAGCTTTTTAGAAAGTAATTTGGCAATGTGTATCAAAAGCCTTAAAAATGTTCCTGCTCGTTAACTCCGTAATTCCGCTCTGGGAAGCCAGCCAAACAAAATAATCATGCATACAGAAAAAAAAGATTTATATACAAAAATGTACATTACAGAATTATGTTTGAATTTATTTTAAATGCTAGAAACACTCTTAATAATTCAGACACAGAGGGCTAGTTAATTATACCATGGACCACGGAGTTGATAGAAAAATATGTAGCCATGGAATGAGATTTATAAAAAAAAAATCCAATAGAAAAAATATTTATGATAGGCTAGGGGATTAAAAAATAAATAATGTTTATTTCCTCTCTCTCTATATATATATAAACTACATTTTCAGAAGAAAAATATGAGAAACTCCTCTCTGTGGAGTCTGCGTGTGGAGACATACTGCCACTCACCTGAAGAGGGCCTTGAGGTTCTCTGGCAGTTCTGTGCGGCCAGCATAGCCAGGGTTCATGGTGATGAAGATGCCCACAGAAGGATCCAGGCTGATCTCCTCCCCAAGGAAGCTGAACCTCTGCTTCCTGTCTCTGATGGCATCCTGGATGCTTTTCACCTGGTGAGGGGGGGACAGTAGCTAAAGCTGGAAATCCAGACACGACACAGGCAAATTGTCCTGTGGCCCCCTGCATTGAAGGACAGGCACGGAGCCTGCATCCTGGAGTCTTCACTGGTGGGCACTAAAGGTGAGTCTAAGAGGAATCTGTTTGTCCACATCAACATTCGGCACACCATGCAACTCAGATGGGAGTGGGCAGGACACGGGTGAGGTTTTCATTTGGAATCTGGGTTCCTTCTAGTGGTACCTAAAGTACCACTAGTGCTAGTGTGTGTGTGTGTGTGTGTGTGTGTGTGCATGTGAGAGAGAGAGAGAGAGACAGAGACAGAGAGAGAGACAGAGAGAGACAGAGACACACAGAGAGAGACACAGAGAGAGAGAGAGAAAGAGGGAGGGAAGAAGGGAGGGAGGGAGGTGCTGGGGACCAAGCTCAGGGCCTTGCACATGCCACTGGATGCCCCCGGGCCTTATTCCTATCCCTGAGTATTTCTGATGCATAGAAAGTCATTCAGCCCTCATCAAGAAAGCTGGAGGGAGCATGTCAACCCATCGCCCCCACTTCACTATGATAAATCAGAAGCATAGAGTAGAGTGATTTCTCCAGTTGCAGCGCCCCTCTCTGAGGCAGCAGGATTTGAATCCATGCCCAGGGATTCTTGAGTATGTGCTCTTGGCCCCTGCACCATGAGAATGCCAGCACCCGACACCGCCCCCCCCCAGCTTGTTTTAAGGATAATGAAATCCACATAGAAAGAAACAGCAGTAAACGTGGCACTTTTGAATGTGAACATTGTTCCCGCAGCTGTGTTTATTGTCTCAGCCGGAGCCACCCACCCCTTTTCTCCCCAGATTGCATGTCCAGAGTGACATTATGAGCAGGTGGAGTTTGAATGACGCTTCCTTCCCAGATTGGAGGATTCAGACTGTGAGAAGTGGGGGCATGTGCCAGAATGGCACAGGTAAGCTGAGGCTGGAAAGGGGCATTTCTGAGGAGATGCCATGTCCTAAACGTCTCTGGTGAAGCTGGAGGACTGTATTAGCTGAAGCATTTAAGTTCTGATTAAGCCCAAATCTTCGGGAGAGCTGATCAGCTCTGGACAGGAAGGAGGACACATTGATACCAGCCTCACAGGGTTTGCCAGAGGTTAGGACCGGGCCGCTCCTGATACACAGGTCAGCCTGGGACCTGTTGGTATTTACAGTTCTGAGGCTGCAGGGGAACCCACCTGCGGATGGAAACTTGTCTTCCCAAAGTTCATTTCTGTCCTATAAAACCCCCAAGGCCCTCCTCCAACCCTGATCAACCTCCCAGCCCCATACTTCAGCACACAGACTTGGCTTTTCAGTGTTCTGATTAACCAGCTTCTGTAGAGGTCAATCTCCTCTTTCTATTGTTTCCACATCACCTCCATCAATCCTGATCTAACTACCATGACCTGGTCGGAGCTCTGTTCTGAGTTAACAAGATCTTACAGTAGTGAAAAAGGGGACAGAAATGGAACTCAGCTGTGTATGTTTTTCACACTCTGCTTTGAGATAAATGCAAAAATGATCAGCCATAGTATAGTAGAAGACAAAAGACACACACCAGCAGGCTGGCTTTGCTCAGCTAGGCCCCACAATGCCTCCGGCAATTTCTAGGCCCATGTGGTTCCTGGAAGCAGAACCTGAAGCTGGCTGGGATGAGGGCGGCGTTTTAAATGAACCTCAAACATGTCTGTCAAGTATGGCTGCTAGAAAAGCCAAGGGTAGCCCAGTTCTGCCAAGAGCTGTAGAGGGTTAGTGTGTGTAGTGTGTGTGTGTGTGTGTGTGTGTGTGTGTGTGTATGTGTGTGTGTAGTTGGGAGAGGAAGCAAAGGGGACAATATTACCAGGCTATCTGACAGTTCTGCAATTAGGATTCAGCTCTTCTGCAGTGAAGTTCTAATGACTGAATGTATTTGAGCTCACAGCAATTAGCGGGAACCTGAGACTTCTCTCCGTGCAGAATACCAATGCCAGCCAGGCAGAGCCAGCCTCCAGCACCCCGCATGCTGGCCACCCAGGCAGAACTCTGCTGATTCACACCAGGCTCACGGTCCAGCCCTGCTAGCCTTGCTAGCCTCACTATCTGCAAGTTAGGTGGCATGTGGAAAGCTGTTTGCTTCCTTCCTCCCCAGTCCTTAAATCTGTAAACTATACAAAGCACTTCCTCAGCTAGGGCCAGGGAGGCAAGTTTAATTAGTGCTTACAATATGTTGTGCTACCTTTGGGCAAAGGCCAAAGCTGGAGCCTAGGACCCTCCTGCTGTTCCTTCTGACTCAGCACTCCCTACCCAAACACTGGAGCCCAGAAAGCCCACACTCAGCAGGAATTTATGACGTACTCTGGATTGGAGGCATCTGTGCTTTTGTGTAAAATTCTGTAGGGGGGCTCTTGAGAGACATAACCAAGCAGGCTGGGGGATGTGGGCGATGCTGGAGCCTCTGGGCTGTCAGGTGTTTCTCTTAGCCTGACACTACTGGCTATGATTCCCTTACTGCTGCTGTAGCAACTGAGATTCTTAGGATGTGGATTACCAACCATAGGAATGTGATGGCAATCAGGATCCAAGGGTCCTGGATAAAGACCAGAGAGTGGAGGATGCCAAGGAGGATCCAGGTACACAGGAAAGGCGAGGATGAAATGCAGGCTTTGCTTGGAGGCCGCCGAGGCAACTGTGCGCACATGTCTCTAAAGCTGCCTCACTTCCGGAGATTTTAAAGCCATCAGGAATGATGATAACGATGAGAAAACATATCTAATATTTTTAGAGCACGTGACCAGTACCAAGAACTATTCTGAACATTCTACAGGAAGCTTCCTGCTCAGTTCACTGGAGACTGAGATGGGTGGTCTTAGGCCCTAATTTTATAGAGGGGGAAGTGAGGCAGAAGGTGCTTAAGAAACCATTTCTGTTTAAAAGTTAGCATGGGGGGGGGGACTGAGGGAGGGATGACTAGACAATGTACTGTTTTTGAAACTTGTATATGAATCTAAAATTGGCTCGAAATAAAAAGTTAACAGAAAAAAAAAAGTGTGGGTGAAAATGAATGCTGGCCAGGTGGGGCAGGTCAAGTCTTAAAACCAAGCAGACTGGAAACAGAGCAAGCATGCTTAGTCGCCTCACCCAGAAGGAACATGGCGCTGGGCTAGCATGACGTCATCAGGCTCAGGCTGACAACAGGTAACGGGTAATATGTCCCTACATATTCTGAGGAGAACCAACCAGGCAGTTCGGTTATTATATGACGACCACAATGAGTAACTACTCGGATGCTATGACGCCACTTAGGTGATAGTCTCTACAAGGTTTGTTTGTATTTATGGATACATTGTTTGTCCTACTCGGAAAATAATGATTATTATACAAAAGGCTGCAGAGATGCTGTGATTCTCAGCTGGCGATCGCTTTCACCATTCCCCGTGGGTGTACCTGACATCCAGAGACATTCCCTCAGCAAGGAGGGAAGGAGGCTGCAGGCATCTAGCAGGCCAATATTCGGCACGGCACAGGCTAAACCTTTGCAACAGACCTATCCTGGAAACTGGCCCTCTCAGATGGTTCTGCCCTGTGTCCCCCACTCAGGCCTGGACTCTCTCATAGTGAATGATGTATGCAAATTGTCCTGTCTTTTTACCGGTGATACAGGTTAAGGAGGTCACAGGCTAATCCAATCTGTATGGATGTTCAGGGTTTGTAGCCCCTTCTCCTGCCATTCTCTTATGACACCTTTGCTCAGATACCATGTATCGCTAAAAGCCTGTCTGGTTTCCACAATAAAGGTAGGCTGGAGCCTGCGGCCTTCAGGAAGTACAACCCGATCACCACTTTGAACATTGTGTAACAGTTCTGTGTTCTTTTAGAGGCAGCTCCTCTACAAAGGGTACAACTTGGGACATTCTCTTGGCTCTGAGACTGGAACATTTGTTCCTTGCCTGGAGTCCTTGGAAACACGCTGTAAGTCCCTTGCTAATACAGCTTTTGACTTTTATTTATTTGGGAAAGGGTCTCACTATGTAGTTCAGGCTGACCTCGAACTCATAGTCTTAGCTGGGATTTTAGGGGTTTGCTGGCGTGCCTGACTTAGATCTGCTGCGCAGCTGTTTCATGTCTCACCCCTGTCTGTGCCTGTACCACAAGTAGTGGGGCCACCAAAGAATATTGGGGGGGGGAGGTCAGGGGTTAAAGGTCCAAGATGATGAGTTGTTACCTTGGTGGGATGTTTCCCGAGGCTCAGATAATCCAAGGTCTAGAGAGCTGACTGAGCCAGCAATGAGGAGATTCTGACAAGAACTAAGTAGTCTAAATGCTTTTTAAAAATAGCGAGTAATTTCTCTTGCAATTGTCACAGTGAGGATCTTCCCAAATGGGCATGCAATTCTGCTTGACCAACCTGACAGAGACATGAAAACATCCAGCCATGGAAACGCTGGGAGCGTAATCACCTCCACAGAAGTTCCTGGGATGGGAAGCACAGAAGGGCGAGGAGAGGGAGGGAGGGGAGGGCGCCAGAGAACTGTCAGCAGCTGGCGCGGCTTCCAAACCAATATGCCAGGCAGGATTACTCTGTGAATAATTAAGCACGATTTTCTCCTTGGCTGCTTATATGATTTTAAATGGTACCAGCTCCAGTCCTGCCTCAACTGTTGTCAGGCCACTTCCTCCCGACTGCCTTCTGTCGCTGTGTCCCTAGACCGGAGTGTGGCAGCATTAGGGAGTTCCAAGTTGAACTTCCTTTACTCAATTCTAGGAGCACAGGAAGCCCTGTATTAGTTCCTTTTCACACAAGGTTATTCCATTTTCTGACTCCTGAGAAGTGGACAACAGCCGGTGGGCACCCTTGCACCGGCTAGGGAATGTTAGGATTGCTAAGATAACCCGCGGATGGCTCAGCTGAGGGGAAGTGTAGGTGTAGGTAGTACAGGCCTGTGAAAGGGAGGTGTGGTCTTTTACCCCCATCCCAGGGTCATAGCCATCAATTTCCAGCTATTTCCTGTGGTGTTAAAATGACAAGGACAGCAGTCATCCTATTGCCCCTACCACCCTCATGACCACTACCACTGTAATCATTATGCCCTCATCATCACCATTATCCTTATTGTAGTCATCATCACCTCCATCACCACCACCATTGTAATCACATGTCCTCATCATCACCATTATCCTTATTGTAGTCATCATCACCTCCATCACCACCACAATTGTAATCACATGTCCTCACCATCACCATTATCATTTTTGTAGTCATCATCACCACCACCACCTCCATCATCACCACCACCTCCATCACCACCACCATTGTAATCACATGCTCTCATCATCATCACCACCACCACCATTACCTTCAATATCATCCCCACCACTGCTATAACAACATTCATCCTCACTCTCCCCTCCTTTTCATCATCATCACCACCATAAACTCTACCATCCTCATCATCATTCCCACCACCACTGCCATCTGCCTCATTGCTAGCGCTACCACTAAAACATTGTCACCTTTATCATCACTGTCACCATCATCATTATCATCACCGGGACCATGCTTATCCTCATCAGGTACACCACCACCACCACCACCATCACCGCCATCATCGTTGATCAGTATCACCACTTTCATTAGCATCTCCACTAATACGACCTCCAAAATCAATACCAAGTTCCTCCTTACCTTCATTGCTACCACAACAAACACCACCACCATCACCGGCACCGCCACTACCATTGCATTATCATCAGTTACCCATCATCACCGTCATCACCATGACTGCTACCAGTATCATCACCTCTAACACTTGAGCACCTATCATCTGTAGATCTTTGATTTAAATGTTTTAGATATTAACTCATTGAAAAAATTGTTATAATGAAAGAACTGTGGTTAGTTCAATGAGCTCTCTGTGGAGCATGCTGAGAAAAATGCCTTGAGACACACACGGGGATAGCTTGGGGCAAGCCCCTAGCATTAACCTTCACCCTGAGACACCCATCAATGGAATTGTGCACAATGAGTGGTTCTGGACTTCAGTGGAATCAGGAACAGAAATATCGGGCTGGTGAGAACAAGAGACATCCTCTAACCGCTGTGGCAAGCAGCCAGAGGAGAAGGCACAGAAGTCATGAACGTAGAGATGAGAGGAAGACATACAGGTAAGTGGAAATAACAGGGCGGTGGGGAAGGGGATTAAAAGACAGAGGCTTACAGTGCGAGAAGGAGTAAGAGCATCTCTGAGTACACAGTGCAGTACAAGGAAACGGAGCCATTTTCCAGAGGGCACTCAGACAACTTCTCCCCAGATTGTCAGAGCCACCCATGGGCTGGAGCCAAGACTCTGAGAAGGGTTTGCCTGCTCTACACCAGCTACTCAGGAAGGAAGGAAGGAATCCCCACAGTGCACAGAGAGATTCTATGGCACTGTTTCTGGCTTCAAGCTGTGATGTGACTACCCAAGTATGGAAACAGCCAGAAGACATGCTTACTTTCTGCTGGGGGTGGGGACATGGTTTCGGTTTGTTTCCAGGGGTTCATATATTGAACTAAATCCTCATTATGAGACATTGAGAGGGAGGGAACTTGATCCAGCTATGGTGTCTAGATGCTTTTGGGGCTGTGTTTAGACAAGGTCATTGGGTAGGGTTCATGATTGAATCCTATGGTTTGACAGCCAGAAGACATTGCCAGATGTGTGTCTTTGAAAGTTCACGAATGTGAGCCAAAAAAAAAAAGAAGAAGAAAAGAAAAACAATTTTCTTTATATGTAGTATGACTTCAGGTATCTTATTATAATCATAGAAAAAGACTAACATAATTTCTTGCAAAATACGAATATTCAGTTTCAGTTTAGGTAATGCCAGATCCCATCTCTACAAGGCAGAGGTGTGTTGATAGATGTTTAACCACTGACTTTCCACAGAAACAAGGTCTTCATGTGTTAGTGCCATCAACTGTAGGTTTTGGGAGGAACAGTTTTGGGGATTAACCTGGGATCTTATGCCTGCTAGGCAAAGACTCTATCATTGGTCCATATCCCTAGCTTGTTTCTTGATGGAAATACTTCCTCCCTAGGCCCTGTCAAGTCATGCCAATTCAAGACCACAGAAAATTGCATAATCAACTCACCAAGCCAAGGCAGATCACAATGTCATTGCAAGGGAATGTTTAGGTTACTGCTTGGGCCTCACTTTCCCCACCATCACTAACTCCTGCTGAGAAGAGCAAGTCTCAGGGAGGGGAAACTACACCTTGCTCTGGAAAATCTTCCCTAAGGAACAGCGGGGACAAGGGTCAGTGTTTGTGAAGCAGCCTTGGCCAGATAAGAGAGCACAAAGGAGCCGGGTGGTGGTGGCGCACGCCTTTAATCCCAGCACTCGGGAGGCAGAGGCAGGCGGATCTCTGTGAGTTTGAGACCAGCCTGGTCTACAAGAGCTAGTTCCAGGACAGGCTCCAAAGCCACAGAGAAACCCTGTCTTGAAAAACCAAAAAAAAAAAAAAAAAAAAAAAAAGAGAGATAGAGAGAGAGAGAGAGGCACAAAGGACTGAGTGACCCCTGTGGAGCAGGCAAGTGAAGGGCCCTGAGAGCCCCATGATGGCCTCTGGCTCCCAGTGACAGTTGAAGCCCAGGGGTGGGATGCTACAAATAGCAGCTGGTATGGGGGCTACCACGTTCCAACCCTGCAGTTGCTTCAGCGCTCTGCTCGGAGCTCCACATTTAGCCTCCAGTGACAGGGACAGCATGCTGGATGAGAGGGGGGGACATCTGGAGGTTATGTAGACAGAGGCTGGTTCCTGGCAGGGCACATCATCTAGGGAAGGGGACAATGCTGCCTTGGCCAGTATCTCCCACATGGGTGACCCGCTTGATGTCCCATCTCACCCCTGTGCTGCCAGCCCTCCCTCCATGCCATGCTCTCACCAAAGAAAAGGAAGGAACTCGGCCCAGTTGAGCGTTTTCAATTGGCCTTTTTGAGGCTGAAAGAATTGCACAGATTTGCAGGGATGATCCCCACCCCTCCCTTTTACTCTCCTCTCCCCCATCCTCTTTCCCCCTTCCCCTCTGTTTCTTTCTCTTCCATTTTCCCCTTTTCCTTTCCTTTTCCTCCCCCTCTTCCTCTTCCTTTCCTTTCTCTTCTCTTTCTTTATCACCCTCTTTTTTTCTTAAATAATTCTATCTGCATGACGCTTTGGAAATAAGCTGAAAGGGAGGAGCCTGCCACTGCGTTTGACTGTATGGGGTGTGGGCACAAACCCGGAGCAATGGGCACAAACCCGGAGCAATGGGCACAGCACTGACCACTCACCTCACTGCATACAGTGCTCTATAGAGGCTTTGCCTTGGGGAAGTAGGGTGGAAGAGGATGGCTGCAGCCAGTTAACCTTTGGTGGGAAAAGAGGATGCTCAGCCTATAGGGAGGGACAGAGGAAAAGGGCCTGGCGAAGGAGATGCAAGGGTACAGGAGCCTTTGCAGTTCGATGAGGATCCCAGGAAAATCCTCTGCCTTGATTTCAGGCAAGGATTCCTCCTTTACCCAGGTCTTTAACACTGCTGCCACACACAGGCTAACTCTCCGTTAGAATCCTCAGGATTCCCTCTTACCTGCACCAGAAGGCATTTATACCCATTTTTATTTGGTTTGAGCTTGCTTCTCTGACAATTCATATGTGTATGTTGATGATGTGGATGGAAAAGCGGTGTTCAAATCCTACCCTTGTCACTTTGCAACACTGTGCCTTGGGCAAGTTCCTTTTCTTCCCTCTATGTTTTCTCCATATAAAGTAGTATTTATACCAGGAGAACCACCAGAGGATGCGGGATGGTAAGTGAAGAGTGTCCGGTATAACAGACTTAGCAAAGAATTCAGCCTCTGCTTTCCTTCTTTCTACTCTCCTCTCTTTGACTATGGGTCCTTGACCCCAATCCAACCCTCTCCAGCCAGCATTTAGGGACTGGTTTTAAGATAACCCCTTTCCAAGTTTTATTCTACAGAATGGATATTATGATCACTTCTAGAATGCTGAAAGTGCTCACATCTGTCTCAGAAATTCAAGACATCTTTGCAGTTCGGAATCATGTCCTTTTCAGCCGTGCGCCTCCACTCACTCAAGCCCTGGGAAACCACAGCCTTATACAACAGCGAGTAGATTAGGAAGAAAGAGGTGAAACAACTTGCTTCCTGACTTCTACAGCAAATGCGAGAGCTGAAGCTGGAGCCCTGGTTTACAGCCCATGTGTGAGATGCTTCCTCATAGCTGGGATCTGCCTCCTTTGCTGATCCCTTCTGTGAAGCACATAGATAATTTATGTCCCTCTTTTACACACGGGGAAGGGGATCCAGTTAGATAGAAGAGGATATGCTTTGGTGGGTAATAGAGGAACATTTATTATAAGGATGGAGAAAGGGGGATGGAATGGCAAGAGGATGGGGAATTGATGTTGAAGAATGAAAACAGCAGGCTGTAGACTCCCACGGGACCAGGCATACAAACTGCAAGGCTCCCATACCCTTCTCATCCATACCTGTACGGCCACCACTGACAGGACTTCCACAGAGATTCGGTTAAACTCATCGAAACAGCCCCAGGCGCCAGTCTGAGCCAGGCCTTTGTAGATGTTGCCACAGGACTGCAAGCAAAACATACAAGGATTAAATGATGACACTTTCTTAGAGTTGTGTCCAGAGTCATTTTCCAGCTTCTTTATTAGAGACACATCCGGTCCCCTGAAACTCGCATTGTAATTTCCAGAACAAATAAGTTTTTGAAGGTGATGGGCAACAACCCAAGACATGGAATCTAACAAACTTTCCAAGATGACGTTGTGAAAAAAATCCCTTTAAGATGCCAGCAGGGTTTTGTCCTGAGCATTCTGTAACATTTAAAGTCCCAGAAAATGAATAAAAGATAACTTTTCTTAGAGCACATAGACAAATAGGCTTCTGTTCAGGCTCCGGCATCCTCTAATGGGAAGTCAATGCCTGTGCCTTCTCTCCATGTCCAGCCACTCAGGTTTCCCAGATGATGGGGAGCTGGAAATGTCAGGGAACTGACAACAGTCAGAGAAACAAACTGTGGGCCAGTCTTCCAAGAGAGATCAAGAAAGGAATTCCAAAGGCAAGAACGTGTTTCTATCCTAAAATGCAAAGGAACTCTGGCATGAGATGGGAGTTCGTGCATCAGCGGTAAGGAGCAGGTTCTGGAGGCCACAGGCTAGGTGATGCCTCCAAAGTGCTGGTGGTGCATTTATGGGAGTCCTTACATTTATCCAGGGGTCATTCTATCTTTATGTTTATATATTTGTCATTGTTGTTTGTTTTTATATCCCAACACCAGTTTCACCTCCCTCCTCTCCTCTCAATTCTTCCTACCTCCCGTCTCCCCTCCCCCCACCGCATGCCCTTCCACTCCTCCTTTTCCTCCATTTCTCTTCAGTAAAGCACAGACCTCCCATGGATATCAACCAGCCATGGTATATCAAGTTGCAGTAAGACTAGGCACCTCCTCTCCTATTAAGGCTGGATAAGGCAACCTGGTAGGAAAGAAAGGTCCCTAAAGCAAGAGAGAGTCAGAGGCATCTCCTGCTCCGATTGTTAGGAGTCTCACATTCTTGTGAGACCAAGTTACATAACTCTAACATATATGCAGTGGGCCCTGGTTGTTAGTTCAGTCGCTGTGAGCCCCTGTGAGTTCAGGTTAGTTGATTTTGTGGGTTTTCTTGTGGTGTCCTTGACCCAGCAGGCATTTTTTAAAAAAATGACTAGTTGTGTGTATAAGACTCTGTGTTAGATGCAGTCCTTCCAAGAGCTTTTAGGAAAATGTTGGCAATAAGGTATACAAATAAAAGAGAATTACTGGTATTTGTTCCAGGGAATACTGCGGATCATACTGTCACAGAGAGCAGAGAATGGGTCAGGGTTCTCCAGTGTGATCAGTGAAGATGGGATGGCAGAACAATCACACATTGCAAGCTGTATTTTATGGAACACCTTGAGAAAAGGATTTTGTTGTCAAGAAAACTATTGAAACACTACATTCCATAACCTACCAAGTTATAAATGTATACTATTGGGCTGTGAGGGTAGGTCAGTAGTAGATCATGCATTAGCCTAAATAATGAAAGTGTCTCTCTGCGTGTCTCTTTCTGTTTCTCTGTTTCTGTCTCTGTCTGTCTGTTTCTCCCTTCTCTCTCCCTCCCTCACTCCTTCTATCTTTCTCCACACACACACATGCACATACATGCACACATGCACACACATATGCATATAACACTTTAAATGTTTGCAACAAGATTAATTGGTTACTTGGCTGAGATTCCCTTTTCCTCATGTAACCTCTGATTTTCTCAGAATATACTTCAACAAAATGGGCACAGTGGGGAAAAAAAAGGAGGCAGGCAGACGCCTGAGTGCCTAGCTCCCAGAACAAGGTGCTTCCGAATACACTCTGCAGCACGTGTCTGTGAGATAAGGGGAGGGGGAGGCTTTCCAGGAGGGTGAAAGATTATGGAAGAAAAGTGAGCAAAATAACGATGTGTCCAGAGAAAAGCAAAAGTACCATTTGGGATGGAAAATTGATTACTAAAGAAAGTCTTAATAACAGAAAGCCTTGAATTACAAGGAGTCTTTAGGGGTTTGCATGAGAGATGATGATTAAGGCAACATTTTGTCAGCTTCAGTCAGACATCTATCTGTCTGTCTGTCTGTCTGTCTGTCTGTCTCTATCTATCTATCTATCTATCTATCTATCTATCTATCTATCTATCATCTATCTATCTATCTATCATCTATCTATCCATCCAACTATCATCTGTCTATCTATCATCTGTCCATCCATCTATCATCTGTCTATCTGTCTATCTATCCACCTACCCATCATCCTTCTAATATATGTATATATGTATGTAGGTGTGTATGTGTCTAAATCAACCAATTAAGCATCACAAACCCTAGTTAGGAATTCAGGAGTCAAATCCTATTCCTAACCGTTGTTTGAAAGTTTTTAAAGTTGTGCATCCCTTTTATGAACTCTAGACAATACATAAAACCTTAAAGAGAATTTTGTAAGTAGATGCTCGCTCTTGCCCCCTTCTTCCCTGAGGACCAGCAGCAGAACTCACATCACCTCATTTGTTCATTGTACCCATCTCTTGGTGTTATTGGCTAAGCAGTAGCATCACTTGGCCAAGAGGTCAGGCTTCTGGACTGAATAAAGACAGGTTATGGCAAAAGGCCAAAAGTGGAGGATGCTGAGGGGGAATCCATGGTGATGACTGATGTGTGCTGGGGAAGTAAGGGCACAAACAGGAAGGATGACTGAGATCTCCATCATAGAAATGGGTTAGAGATATAGCAGGGAAGAGTAGCAGGATCCTCCCAATGTGGAGGAAGACCCTCTATACCAGCCACCCCGTGTGCAATTAGAGCCAGAACTAGGATGTGAGGGAAGATGAGAAGAGATGTGAAGTCACTCGAATATATATTGAAACAGAGATTCTGGAAAAGGAACAGCACAGGAGACATAGAGGCCAGGAGGTGGGGTTGGGGGAGTGGGAGAATGACACTAGGGAAGCTGTAGGAATCAGAAGTCATGAGAAATCCTCCTAACTCTTCCAGGAGGCCGAGCCTCCTAAGGTTCAGAAATCACCCTAAATGCTCTCCACTTCAGAGCCATTGGGTGTTTCTGCAGTGGCCTCTGTATTGAGGTCAAGGGGAAAGGATTGCTGCTGTGATATGAAATGTAAGGTGCAGGGCTTCTCCTACACTGTTCTGCAATAGATGGCTGTGCTGAGCCAGCCTCACAACAGAGTTGCTTTTGCCTCTGAGCAGGCTGGGCTTGCAAGGTCACTTCTGCCTGCAAACCTGACCATTATCTCATCAGAAAGAGCTCATCCTACAAGTCCTGGCTGCAGAATGTGGGTACCAGTTTAGGACAGGTGGTTGTACTGAGCCATTCCTGACGGGGGCCAGATCTTCATTGTCCCAGAGCTAACCACAGTAAATCCCAGCTATGATTCTTCCAGGACACGGCGTCATTGAAATCCTGCCTGACACATAAAGGCAACCCTTAAAGGACTCTGTGCACAGTTTCTCTTTTCTGTTTTACCCATCTCTGCTCTACTGCAGCGTTCTAATAAGTGATATGACTTTATTCTGATGTTGGTGGATTCAGCTTTTCAAATCCCATCCCTGGTGGGACCTAGAGAATGCTTCAGTGCTAACGGGCTGTGTCTAGGGACATTGGCTAGCTTTGCAGGACCTAGAGAAGGCCTCAGTGCTAACTGGCTGTGTCTAGGGACATTGGCTAGCTTTGCAGGCTTTCGGCTTGACCTCTCTCCCACATTTCTCTGCTGCTCTAGGAGCACCCAGGTCCTGCATCTGCGTACATGGAACTGAGTGGACTTGTGTCCCAACAGAATTCCTGGGACAGACGTGCATGGGGATGCCACCTCCAGCCCTAGCCCTTCCCTCTAACGCCTCTTTGCTTCATCAGCCCACTATGTCCCCTTGTTTCCTAGATCACCATTTGGCTTTGCTTCCCTTAATCTTCTTGTCATTTCTTTTTCCATTTCAGTGTCCTGACACTTGGGTTTTCTCTCTTCCCCATCCGAAGGGTTGCAAAGTTCTCTTCAGTCTCCCCTCCCGCTGCCTGCTCCCGGAAACAGCCTCCTCTTTTTTACTGCTGTTCTAAAGCCTGCAGGTCTTTCTGTATCCTTGAAGGGCCTATGGCCCCTGACATCTGTATTTTATCCCCATTACCCTCCTTACATCTCCTGATGCTCCCTAAAGCCACCTGGTCATCATGCTATGCTTGGTTCTAGGCTCTACTCTGAAGAAATGCAAACAGAATCTATTATGTTAGAGTCACAGCAGACACATAGAAATGCATGACAGCTCTTGGTCCTTTCCTCACTCGGTCAGACTCTAGGATAATAGTTGATGTGAAGCTGGTGAGGGGTGGGGTAGGGTTGCTGGCTACTTAGAGTAGGTCCTGGCTTCAAAGCCAGGCTATGAATCAGGCTGTATTAAAGTGCCACATCCCAGGCCTCTAACAACCTTAGGTTTCAGGAGCTCCTCAAAATCTCCTCAATGTGTTTCCTCACCAGAAACCACCGTGTCTGTCTCCCTGTTCTGGAATATTCCAGGGCCCAGAGTTTTTAGGTTACTCATTCATGCCCAGGATTGTGGTATTTCAGGAAAATTTAGTTTTATTAATTATTCCATAAATCTCTCCAGAAAGACTGGACTATATTTGATCTATGTCTCTCTCTCTCTCTCTCTCTCTCTCTCTCTCTCTCTCTCTCTCTCAATTTCAAGTATCGACCTAACTGTTCTACTGTTCTAGCTATCTAATCATCTACATCATCCAAAGGGTCCCAGGGCCTCTCACTCTCCTGTGTCCTAACTGAAACTCATAACACCTTGAGCGCTCCTGGCTCGGTGGCTACAGGTTTTCCAGAAGTCTTCAGTCTAAACAGAAGTCTTGAATATTCTTATACAGCGGTAAAAACATTTAGGTTGCTTCCCAAACCACTTAAGGAAACTAAACCCAGTTCTGAAGAAAATGCCTTAAAACTCATAAGAGTAACACACATTGACTCTTGGCTGAGGACAGTCCTAGACAGAGTATCTCAGCCTGTCACAGCTCATTTCCAGAGATAAGCTCCAGTGCTCCACACATTTCTGTACCAAGTGCTTTCCCCGATCCTCTTAGCCCTAGACTGTCTGTCTGTCCTTCCTTCCTTCCTTCCTTCCTTCCTTCCTTCCTTCCTTCCTTCCTTCCTTCCTCCCTCCCTCCCTCCTTTCCTTCCTCCCTTCCTTCCTTCCCTTCTATTCTTTCTTCCCCCATCTCCTGGCCTCCTTTGGGTGCTAGATATCAAACCCAAGGCCCTGGGAATGTCTGCATACTAAGTGAACATTCCTCCCCTGAGTTTCTTTGGAATCCTAACCAGTCTCATCTTGGGGTGGCCTAGGACACCCCCTGGTGTGGACTCCCTTGTGGCTACTTTTGGAGCATCTCCAACTACAGTTCTGTAGGATAAAACATCATTTATTTTGGGATCTTCCTGAAATGCCCCACATATTCTAAGCAATGGCAGTAACTGATAAACCAGCTTACTTTGTTTCTGGCTTGTTTGATGATAAAATATAGTTGCCAAACAGCTGGACAGCAGAGTAGAAAGGCTTGCAGGAGCAGTTTAGCAAGGCTGTCTGTTTACAGTGACGTTTGGGGCTTAGGAAAGTGAACGCCCTCATTCTGATGTGTTCTTTTTATTGATACTGCTCTTGTATGTGTCTGTCCTGGACTTGAAGACTGAAACTCTACTTAAAGCCGAGGTGAACTAAGGACAAACGCTCTTCTACAGTGGACTTTAAAAGGAATAGATGCGGTTAGGGACAATTGTTCAACTTTGAAAGAATTGTGATAAACGACTTGCGGTCACTGGCCCCAGAGTCAGCTCCTCTCTTCCCATTTGCTGTGCTTAGTTTGACTTTGAAAGAATCTGCTGATTTTATGCCAGGAAAAATGCATGCCTTCTACATCCGAATGACTGTGTCTTCCAGAATATTCCCCACGGGAGACTTACTTACTTCAGCAATGCTGCCCATAATTAACTATAGAGGAATAAAAAAGAAAAGAAAAACTTATTGAAGAACCTAGGAGCTCAAAATAATCCTTAAGGCTGAGGTTATTTTTTTTTTAAAGAGGAAAAAAATTGTCTTCCATCCTTGAAAAGAAACATTATCTTGATGTATTCATCAATAAAAACAGCTGCACTCAACTTTAGAGGTGATGGCCCAGGGAAGGACTGGATTCAGGTCTGGATGCCACCACCCCCTCCCCCGACCCCATTTGTTTGCTCTGAGTAAACATGGCTCCACAGGACTTTAACTTCTACACAGAAAGGTTAGTACTAAATAAAGCAAGCCTTCCCAGTTCTGGGAAATGCGTGTCACCTAAGGAATCATAGTTCAGCAGATGCAATCTCTAAAGTTATTTCTATATTAAATGTATCTTCCAACATTAAATCTTAGTTGATCTTTTTATGCAACCCTTTTAGCCTACTCTAAATATTACCTGTTCATTCTGCTTACAAGAGAAACATAGGCACCTTATTAAAAACCATAGACTATGAGAAAACACCAGGATGGAGGCAGCAGGGCACGTTGTTATTACACATCTTTAAAATGAGCTTTTATTCATCTGTGAGCAGAACGTCTGTAGCTGGAAGTGACCTTGCAGGCCTTTTGTTTCTGTGGATTTTTCTCCAGGACACAACCTGGAGTACACGGGTTGTTTGAAAAGTGCTGGGTTCTGGGATGAAGTGCAGGGGCTTTGCACATCCCGGCGGCAGGTGTCCCTTAGAGTGAGCGGTGACTAGTCCCTACTGTTTCCAGTCTCCTGTGTCCTTGTACACCATCCTAGGGGAATGTTCCCTGTACAAAGGAGCTCAAATAAAGCTGTCACCTGGAGTTAAGGGTCCCCGTCACAGCTACTCATGAACCTTTCTGCCTTCCTGGCCTGTCAGTAAATTTAGAACTTTGAGGGCTTCTTCAACTGCATCGTTTTCCATGTGACAGATGAAAGGCAACCATGTCAAATGATCCATTTGCTCACCACGTTCATTTGTAGAGTCAGAATGGATGGGGCTCTGCCTCTGTGCTATATAAGACCTTGACAGGAGGCCAACAAGGGCTAAAGCATCCTTAAGTCTAGTGTGAGAGAGTAAGGAGAAACCTCTCATCTGGACTCTGCCTCTCCCGGGGGAGTGGGATCAACAAAGAATGGATAAGCCATGTACCTGATCTCAGCTACCACCCAGGTCCCAGTCTCCCCAGCTGCAGGCTGAGCTTGTACCTTGTAGTCCATCTGCTCTGAGCAGTTAAACACATAGACCATGATGCCCAGTGCTCGGCCCAAGTCCTTGGTGGTCTCTGTCTTGCCTGTGCCGGCAGGTCCCGATGGAGCCCCACTCATGGTCAGGTGCAGAGACTGAGTGAGAGTGATGTAGCACCTGCCAAACAAAGGAGGGCAAACACCATTATCTGGGCCACAGATGGCTCTTCTGGGTGTCAGAGAGAGAGGGAAGCTCTAGGATAGATGGGTCTGGCTTAGCGTCTACAAAGGGAAGAAGACCCAGGACACCACCCACCTTTGCTTTTTCCCCATAGAGCCTGAACTTCCCAGAGAACAATCTGATTATGACCACCTCCCCTTAGGGTATCTTGGCTCTTTGCTAGCTTGTCTTGACCTTGACCATGCCTTCTATTCTAGCTTCGTTTCTCAGTGCTTTGGTGATTCATGTCTCTCCCCAAGCACACTAACAGCAAGCTATGTATGTAGAGTAACTCTTGCTTGCTAGGTACTCTGAGACTGTGTTGGCCCTTTCTCCTCCCTACCCAGGCAACCCATTTGAGCCTACCTAGATGATATCCCTTTCCATCTGGCTGGGTAACGGCTAGTAACTCTTGGCCAGGAATTGACATTAGTCCAGGTACTAAGCATTCCCAGCCTCAGGCTGAGATGAGTTAAGAAGAAGCTGCTCAGCTGACTTCCTATTCCATTATGTGCCACCCTAGGGTCCACCACATATATCATTAAGATCCCTCGCACATATGCGAGCAAGAGTTAGGAAGCACCACTTTCTGGTTCACTGTTTTACCTTCAGAACCCAGCATAGATCCAGGCATATACAAGATTTCAATAAGTCTTTAAGAAACACATGAATGACTCCATGAGTGAACAGATAACCATCCAATCTAATATTCCTGATGCTATCTTCCCTAATGCCAATAGAATAAAGTTGGCTTTACTACTGTTTCTAATGGAGCTGGGGAGATGGCTAAGTGGGTAAAGTGCTTATACTGGCCAAGCAGGCGGACCCAAGTTCAAATCCACAGCTTCCATGTAGAATCTGGGTATTGGTGACACATGCCTGTAATCCCAATGGTGTGTAGTGTGTGAATGCATGCATGTGTGTTGGGGTAGAGGAGGAAACAGAGAATCTCTGAAACTCATGGTCACCCAGTACGACTGAGATGGTAAGCTCTGAGTTCCTTCAGTAAGTGAGACCCTGTTACAAAAACAAGGCAGACAGTGTAGATCCAAATGGCATGTAGACTTACACATCATACACATATGCATGCAAACACACACACACACCACATACCCCTACACCATTAGATACATACACACCACACATGCAACCACCACCACACGAAATTATTTAAGGTACTCAAAAATTTTCATAGTTCCATTTAGTTTGACTCACTGGATAACAAGCACATGAAAAGACGCTTAATATCAGCACCTAGAGAGACTCAGTGTGCGTACAATACATTACCCAGGATGGCTATAACACAGAATGCAGCCATAACAAATGCTGGTAAGGATTCAGAAGAAGAAGGAGCTTCATGTGTTGATAGTGGGAACGTTACATGGTACAGTCCCTTTGAAAGACAGGCTAAACTTTCTTTAGAAAAAAAAAACGGCTTTTCATATAATTTAGAAATTTCCATCCTTGGATTTTTCCCAAGAGAAATAAGTTCACTTATTTACAACACTCGATCATGGTGACAATATTCATATCAATAAGACTATGTGAAACCCAAATGCCCATCCATAGTGAATAAACAAAATGTAGCATCCATGCAGCAGAACATTCCTTAGTTACATGAAGGCATGAACATGACTGTGGTCGTTTGAATGTACTTGGCCCCCATAAACTCATAGGGAGTGGCACTATTAGGAGGTGTGGTCTTGTTGAAGTAGGTGTGGCCTTGTTGGAAGAAGTGTGCCACTGTGGAGCTGGGCTTTGAGGTCTCCTATGCTCAGGCTATGTCTGGTTCAGTTCACTTCCTGTTGCCTGCAGATCAAGATGTAGAGCTCTCAGCTCCTTCTCTAGCACCATGCCTTTTGTCGCGCCACCGGGTTTCCCACCATGATGGTAATGGACTAAAACTCTGCAACTGCAGTCACCTAAATTAATTGTGTTTCTTTATAAAAGCTGCTGTGGTCATGGTGTCTTTTTCCAGCAAAAGAATCCTAAGACAATGGCACAAAACAGATGAACTTTTCAGCATCGTGCCCCGCATGTGAAAGAAGACAGATAAGGAGATTAAGAGAAACATCAAAAGGGGAATTGCAGACTGCTGGGTCTGGGGTAGGGGCAGGGATTTACCACAAAAATCATAAAAGCCATGTTCACTTGAACTGTACCCTTGTCATAGGTGAACTTTAAGACACTAAAATGTACCTCAATAAATCTGCTAAATTGCACCAGTGATCAAACTTCTTCATATCTAGTGAATTGATACAGACTCTACTCGTGAGCTCCATGTGATGGACGTTGTATTCAGAATCATCTGCCTCATTTTTTTTTTAGCTGATGCTTCAGGCTGACCAGCAGCTGAGTTAGAACCCATCTTGCCAGGTGGCAATGGCTTTTATTGGTGTGATGGTGCTCAGAACCAACATGGCGTTGAGGGGACTCAAGTGAGTTTCTGTATTCTCCACAAATCAACTTCCCATTTCTGTTCCTGTCTCTGGGTGAAACCCAGCAGGGCATTTTCCCTGGGCAGAGAAAGGAAGTGGGTTGTAACTCTTTCATCTCTAGTTTGCCTGTGAAATGCATGGCACTGACTTAGCTGAGCTCAGGGAAATGGGCCTCATTCAGCATTAACCCCTGGCCTTGCAGGCTCATTTGGCTGTCTTACTTTCCCTGGAGAAATTGGGACATTGAACATTAAACATGCCATGGGTCAAGAATTTTTAATTTGGGGCATTAAGTGGGCAAAATAAAAGGTAAGTATGTAAAAATTCCCATACTCGCAAAAGAAAAGAAAATTAAGATACATCAAGTCAAGCAAAGAATGCAACGCCCAAAACAGTAAATGGTGATAAATTGATACATTGAACTGCATCAAAACTCAAGATGCTTGAACTGCAAAAGAAACCATGAAGAAAAAGAAGATTCGCCACAGACTAGAATACCATACCTGCAACAAAGATGTGATATAGCAGAGCCAGATTCATCACAACTCCATAAGAACACAGAAGGGGGTTATACCAAAGAAGAAACTTGAATGTTATGAGGCAAATGATAAAAGATGCTTGAAATTAATAGGCAATTGAAAAATGCAAACTATTACCAGGGTTAGAGAGCCTTTCACACTAACCACAATGGCTGCAATAAGTAAGGCAACAATGACCAACATCACCAAGATGCAGAGGCACGGGCATGCCCAAACACTGCTGGAGAGAATACAAAATGCTACAGCCATTTTGGATAAAAATTTGGAAGTTTATCAAGGGGGCCAAGCATGAAAGAGCATAAAATCTAACAGATCGCCATCCAAGCAAAGGAAAAAAAAGCTCATCCGCACAAAGAATTAGGTGAAAATGCTCACATCAGTAATGTTACAAGCCCCAACTAGAATCGGCCCAAGTGCCTGCCACTATCCAGACAAAATGTGCTGTGTCTGTGGAGTTCAAGCTCAGAGGTCTACACTGAGGGCCCAGAGCTGACTATGCTCCAGTCAGCTGAACATAGCTTCCAGATCTGTGCAATACTTCCGTTTTGATTTAAAAGTTGGTTCAATCTGTCTAGAAGTCCAATGTGCTATCCGCTGCACCACAGAGCCAAGCGAAAGATGGATTTGTCTGGACTGCTATCAGTTGTAACTGAAAATGTTTTGACAAAAAAAATTTTTGACTCAAAGTTCTTAACAGTCAAAACATTCCCCCAAGTACTCAAAGAGTTTAAATAAACAGCAAAATAAAATAAGCTAGGAAAAGATGTAGGTAAATAATTATAGTTCTCTTCGGATGGGGGCTTTCGAAATATATGAGTAATTTATAAATAACCAGAACCGTGATGGCATAACTCTCAGGAGAAGAAAATCCAATTGCCAGTAAACATATGACTCAGAAGGAAGCCTGTGAGTAATTGAGGCCCAAACCCAAAGGAGAAACAGGGTGACCAGCAAAATAAATAGGAACATTAAAGGAATACATACAGCTATTTAATGCACTCTGCACTCAACACTTTCATAAACCAGAGAGAGTGGGGACAACATTTTTTTTTAAAAAAATAAAACCAACAGGGGACTGGAGAAATGGCTCGGTGGTTAAGAAAACTTGCTATTCTTCCAGGGTAGCCGGTGTTAGGATCCCAGCACTAACATCAAGTCATGTGACTTACAGCCACTTTTAACTCCAGCTCCAGGGGATCCGGATCCAACACCCTCTTCAGTTCTCCATGGACACTCCCCTGTACATGTTTGTGTGTACACACATGTACAGATAACAATCTGCAAGTTTGTGCCATTTTATTATTTTTTTCCTTGGTATCTCAGGAAATTCACACAGAACCTTGGAGGAACATTCACAGAGGTGTTCGTGAGGCTTCGTTGTTACAGAGAAGCTCAGTAATAACTCAAATGCCCCCATCCCATCACATGGTTACATTACATATATTATGGGACACTTGCAAGCAGGCTGAGAGTCAGCTCCTGAGGGTTTTAGAAGAATACTCTGAGAACATACAGACAGTTATTGCGTGAAGTTTACATGATGAGACATGAACCAAAAACACCCTAGAAAAGCCTCCATGGATAGACCATGTACAATATCACTAATGTTCCACTTGGCGAGTCAATGTATTTATTGGGCTTATTTGGAAAGCATGAGGTGTTACTTAAAGGAGCAAAGTAGCCTAGCCACCCAAGAGTCTCACCCCAGCATAGATGACTACTTCTATTAGGTACATTGATGGAGTTTCCCCCTTAGCTAACCTTCTACAATCTCTATGCTCCATCACCTCCAGAGGCCATGGGCAGTTGGGGCAGAACTACAGACAGCTAGAGGTAGAGCAAGGAGGCAATGCCAATGGACCAGAGCCTGTGGGTCTCTCTCAGGTGGTTAAACTGCTCTCATGAAGACAGCAAGGGCTGCCATGTCCAGAGAAGAGCTATCTACAACACAGTACTAAGTAAAATGAGAAATCCCCCATGTCTTGTAAGAGATCATAATATGATCCCGTTCTGTCTTCAGAAGTCACACACATAATGAAACCAGTGAACATTGATAGATACCCCCTAGGTACCTGGGCTTCTCTTCCTCAGTTACTAAGGTTTTCCGATTTCCTCTAACAGGAACACTGAAGGAAAACTCCCAGACACTTGCTGGCTCTGCCCTTGTCCGACAAACCACCTTGAAAGACTCTTGCATCAATTATATCTCACCTACTTGCACTTTTTCCCGAGAAATTAGGAGGTGCTCAACATTGATAAGCAGTTGATTAAAACTACTTAATATAGCACAGGGAGCATTTGTGTGTGAAGAGGAGGGGAGGGCTGGGAGGGGCTGGGAAGGGCGCACCCAAGGCTAAGGGACAACCTAGAAGAATTGCTTTTGTTCAGCCTGAGAAAACATTTCCATTTGCTTCTTCAGTTTAGTGCTGTCCTTAAGTCCGGTGACAGCGACCTATCCTACTTACATATTCAAGTCCCATCCAGGCAGCGGGAAATTCCAAAGGCACGGGCACAATCAGTCAGATGTACTGTACACGGCTGTGCTTTTAATGAATGTGCAAAGGTTGTATGGATCAATTGTCCGTTTGATTAATTCTTCTGGCAGGAGCGAATTAAATGTCCCAGCGCTACACGCGCGTAAAGGCTGAGTGCTCTCTACAATGTGACTTCCTATGGGGAGAATAACTGTTTCTTCTGGGTAGAGCATTTCTTGGGATGATAATGGAAGTCAATGAGAAAAGGGGGACTTATGTAAATATTCAACTCCGTACCCTGTCAGAGAGGCCTCTAATGTGCAAAATGAGGTCAAGGTTTACATCGCATTCGCTAATATTTGCAGCAAATCCTCCTTTCAAGCTCTTACTTGCAAAAATCTCATGGAAGAAGGGGATAAATCCCTGTTTTAAAAATAATTCATTGTCAAACTCTTCTCCCCCACTTCACCCTCCTCCACCAAATGGGCATTGGGTATTGAAGGTACCAGAGTCCTCTAAATCCAAAAGTACTAATTATCTTCTGCCGCTCCCGGGCTCATGTCGAGATCTGGGGAAATAGGGGTCTCATACTTCTTATAACTTGGAATGGCAATGCCGGGTCAATGGAAAGAAATAACAGGAATATCCGAATGCTATGTAGAAGCCACATCCACACCCCAGGCCTTGGAACACATCTCCCAGCATGGGTTTAGAGAGTCCATCCCAAGGGCTTGTCAGGGTTGGACACAGCGCTCAGTACTAAGTCCTGAGGGCAGAGCAGCAGAAACCAAAGTCAAGGCTATCGTAGGACGCATAATCTAGAGTGGGAGACAGATATTAATCAAATTGCTCAAACATGTGACTGCTTCATTATATTGTTTCAACTGATAGAATTTCCCTATTAGCTCATATTCTGTGGCAAGCCAGGAAATCCACAGTAAAACGAAACATGCTGCTAGATTTAATTCTAATGACGGATGTCATACTGAGCATCACAACTCCAAGAGAATCCAGTCTTATTAAGTACCTTGAATTGGGAAAAACTTCATCTCTCACTAGAGCAGTCCCAGATGTAATGAGTTCAAATAAAACCCCAAGTCAACTTCTCCTTGATGTTACCTGTTCTTATGAGTGCAAACTTCTACTCTTAGCCATCATTCATTCATTCATTCATTCATTCAGCAAATGCTACTAGGGTGTTGGTGATTTTTGCACACCAGGTAAACCAAAGTTCCTGATCTCAGACAGAGAGCAAGCAGACAAGCAGATCTTGCCAGAAGGTGGGAAGGTCAGGAGGGAGACCGAAGGGGTTCGATAAGGGCTGTCTGCTGTATGTCCACACCAAATGGAAGAGGCTGCTTTTCAAAATGGTGGAGGGGAAGGATGAGGGGCCATGATGGGATGGAGAGCCTGGGGGAAGAAACTGCAGGCATGAGACAGTTGAAATGAACCTCTGTTAATGAGTAGAAAGAAGGCTTTGGGGACAGCACAAGGAGAGAGGATTAGGGAGATTGGCAGTGATTACCATGTCCTACAAGGACTTTTAGGTTTTGGTTGAAGTGCAGTAGGGAACCACTTGAGGCAGGGATGCGGCCTCATGAAGATCCCTCAGAAAAGGAATTGCAAGAATCAAAAAGGGAATGACTTGAGTAGGATTCTGGGTCTGAAAGACTTTTCAGACTGGGCAAGATAATGAATGGAGGATGTAGAAAACCTAGAGGTAAACACGCCAAGGGGTCTTCATCTACAGGGGATGCCAGGTATTTAAACTTTCCCAGTTCCACACAGTTAAGTCACTTGAAGCTGTTTGTCAAGACATTTGGTAGTGTGTTTGAGTCCTTGATTATAAGACCCAAGTTACCACTTAAGATAGGCACTAGAGGGCTGGTGCCGTAGCTCAGCTGGTAAAGTACTAATCTTGCAAGCATGAGGATCTGAGTTCAAGCCCCAGTATCCATATGTAGTAGAATGTACTTGTGATCCTACACTGGGGAAGGAGAGGCAGGTGGATTCCTGGGGCTGCTCAGCCATGTTAGCCTGTTTGGCAAGTTCCCAGGCCAGTGAGAGACCCTGTCTGAAACAAAACACCCCCAAATCCAAAACAATAGGCAAAAGTAGAAAGTTCCTGAGAAGTAACATTCAAGGTTGTCTTCTGACCTCCCCATGCAGGCACACACATGCATAGGGACAGACACACACACTCACACTCACAAATGAGAAAATTAAGGAAAATCATGGCACAGCTTATTTTTAACACACCTTTTATAATAATCTTTTTGTTTTCTGTAAGTAGCTCAGGGGAGCTACTCTCTCCAGAGAAGAGATACTGTGTTCAATGGCCGTATAAGGAAAGGGTACGGAGCACTGCAGGAATCTCGGGAGAACTAAAGTTCTCTATCTCAAGACATGTTCCCCATGCCCTCTCCTTTTCATCCCCACTCTGCTGCTGGATAAAATTTTGTAAGGTACGATTTTCATCACTACTGACTGGATGAAGAATGTATCTTCTACCCTCTTTAATCTGACTCTGGTGACTGGCTTCCTTCCACCAAATCAAGCGTCTATGTCTCTCCAAGCTCTCTCATTTCCGTGACTCGGCTTTGCAATATTTCAGTGATGCTTAACTATAGATCTCTCACGTTGGGGCTCTACTTTGATGGTAACTGAAAGATGGACTGAGTGTGGTGGTACATATCGCACGGCCATAGCGAACCTGAGCTAGATGGTGCATAAATGGAGACAGTATCTCAGAAAAGCCGGACAAACGAAACAGATGTCAGGGTCCCTTTTCACCAGCAAGAGTGATACACACACCTATTTCAACACTGCATGACGGACACCCTGGCAACCATCTGATAGCCCCCCCTCCCTCTCCGGATCCAGCATGTCCCGAAAGGTCCCGATCAGGCACTCTTTGTCGTTGCTCAAACCCTTCTAACCATCATTTCCTCTCTGCTATGATGGGACCCTCTGTACAGAGTACGGGCATGTTCTGTGTTTTCCACTTGAAAATTCACAGCAAATGGCTTTAGGCCTTACTTGAGGCCAAGGCAGTGGTTCTCAACCTGTGGGTCACAACCCCTTTTGAGGTCACATATCAGATATCCTACATATCAGATATTTACACTATGATTCATGACAGGAGCAGAATTGCAGGTATGAAGGAGCAGCAAAATAATTTCATGGTTGGGAGTCCCCACATTATGAGAAACTATGAAAGAGCCTCAGCATTAGGAAGGTTGGGAATCACCGCTCTAAGGTCTAGTGCTTTTCCCCTTGTTTTCTTCAATTGTTTGTCTATCTGTGTTTTAATTCCCCTGCAGGATTGGTGTTTAAGGGTAGGAAATATTTTAGCTACCGAGAAATGCCAGTGACCAGCTCAGAGTGTGGCATGAGTTCATTCATGTATGAGCTAGGATGAAGGATGGAGAACACATACTCCTTAAACACCGAAAGTACTTCAATGGATATGAACATGTTCCTTATAGTTTTGTATTCTCAGAGAGTGGGAGGCAATGAACAGATGTGCCAGTGGAGATACATGTGGCGTTTTAAACATGAGCGCTTGGGATTGAACTCAGATCCTCACGTTAGCAGGGTAAGTTCTTCACCAACCCAGATACTTGACTCAACAGACTCAAAACTTTTCATTAGGATCATTTTCTTATCTTCAGAAAAAAAAATCATGTGAGGTATAAATTACTCCCCCCAGTTCAGAAGACCAAATGTGAGGCCACTTTTGTCATAGTTAGGCAGATGGAATGTGTTTGGTCCGGTGTTGGAAGTCAGGGGTGTATCACCGTCTTAGTAAATCCTCCAGAAAGCTCATTGATTTGCTCCAGGGCTTGTTCAACGAAGACCACCTGATACCCTTCAAGTCTTGTTTCACAACTGCTGTGTTGAATCAAGTTTCTCCCCCTGAAGCTATGTGAACAGGCAACAGATTATGGCATCCTTGATCCTGGGTGATCACTGGCTAGTCTTATCAGAAATAAAGAGAGCGATCAGTAGCGGGCGCCGACCCTTACCTATCGGTCAAAGGTGTGATCACTAGGCGAGGTGTATTCCCCAGGTACTCATAGGAATATAGAAACTGGGCATCACAGATGTTGGCAAAGCAGTGTTTGGCCTCATCATCCCAACGATGGCGTAGCTGTGACAGCCAGAGGAAAGCCTGGGCATTGTCAACCTAAAGCGTGGCAAAGTGGGTGGGTGAGTTAAGTGCTTTACAGATGGGTAGCTCCCTGCTCACAGGACATAGATGCCTCTGGGTGGCTAGGGTGGTATCTGACACTTAAGAGTGTAGGACGTTCTGCCCGTAGCAATGCAGATCTGATTACAGCTGTTTCCCAGCTTGCCCTGGGGCTACATCCAATAATAAACTAATGATAGATGGAAAACATTTTAAGTGGAAAATGAATCTGATCCACTTAGCCCACTAAACTTCATAACTGCCTTACACAGTTAAAGAGGTTTTTGATTACTCTGTGGTTGGATAAAACCATTTTACATAATGTGCATTACATGATTGTGTCGAGTAGCTTATGTTATTAATTACACATTATAATAAAAGTGGCATTCCTACCAAGTATATATTGCTTTTATGCCACCATAATAAGGTCAAAACATGAGCTGATTAATCATAAATCAAGGGCTGCCCTTACACTGCTATGCTGGAAGTTTTGAGAGGCAGCAGGAACTACCATGCTCCTCACCCGGCTGATGTGAGGCCCAGAGGTTGTCTTGGAGTGATTCCCATGAAAATTCTACTTACAACAAATAAAACCGGATCTACAGTGCCTACCTTTTGAGCAATCATCTTGGCTACCACATCCCGGGCATGCACATCAATGGTGCATATGGTCATGATCTTCTGCCTGTCCCCCTTGGAGAGCTGGCCAATTAGCATGGTGATAAGGGTTTTGAGCTGGGCCACTTGCTTCTTGTAATAGTCCTTCATGGCATTCTCATAGCCTTCCTCCAGTCTGGCAAATGTGATGCCCACCTCTGTCGTCCACCAGATCTGAGTGCAGGTCAGCGCTACCTTTGGCACCAAGAGCTGCTTAGTCAAAGCTGTTACCAGGGCTCGTTTCCAAGCAACCCACTCACGGCACAGCAAGAGTTCAGGATGCGACTGTGTGGGTGACAGGCCCCTTCCCTCCCTCTTCCCTGATCATTGACTAAGGCAACCATATGCTCCAAGTCCTCAGAGATGTGAACTAATTACAACACAAACAAGAAGAGCACATTCTGCTCCTGGAAGATGGATCGCGGCTGAGAACAGCCAAAGGCTGGCTCTGCCTGATGTCTCGGTTTCTAGGAATAGCTACAGGCATCGTTCACCTCTCCCTTCCCAGAGATGGCACCTCTGTCACATGTGGGAGGACAACACACCGCCTGAGCATCTCAGTGACACTCAGCCTTTGGTCCTTTAGCAGCCCGAGTACTCTAGTTCAGTGGTCCACATTTGCTTGTTCTTCCTATTTCTACCACATCTTTAACTTCTCAAAAATCTGTAACCGGAAAATGACTACTTGTGAAGGTCAAGTGGATAACATCACAATCTAATGTGGTCATTAGGCTTGTATTTTTCAGATATTAAAAGTAAACATGGAAAAAGAGATTAAAATCAACACTTCCCCTGTTGGCTGTGAACGTGGACACACATCCTTCTGAGTACTTATAGTGGAGGATTTAACGGTATTGTTCATCTGTAGATCCTTTAGACCTTGAGACATTGTTCTAGATGCTATATATTTAATAGCAGGGAGCATCACATTGTTTAAATTTTGGCTCTGAATTCTAACGCAGGACTTGTGCTATGAGAAAAACCCGTAATTATTCCTTTCATGAAACAGGAATAGTTGCTGTAAGCAGTCCCGTTCATTAGGTTGCCTGTGTCTTCCTAGGAGATTGTGTCCTACTGGAGAACCTCAGAGAAAGGCCTTCTGTATTGGCGCTTTATCAGACAGGTCGATGGGACTCATTTCTCTCTACAGCCCTATTGCTCCGTCCTCTCTGTACTCACTCAGTCCTTTCTGCCTTTTTCACACCCTCCATCCCACTTCCATGTGGCCTGGTCCATGGCACTCTGCTGAAAGGGCCTCATCAAACCATCCGGGGACAGACTTTATCTTGTTTTGCTTGATCTTGTAGAAGTCACTAAAAATTTGTTACCATTCTTCTGCTACCAACAGCTTGATTTTCATTTCATGATGACCCGGACCTGTCTTTTAAGAAGATTCCTTGTTCCTTTTTCTTCTTGGCCCCTTCTACCTCCTTAGGCTCTTGGTGATGCTGGGGGTTCTGTGTTATACCCTTTCCTCATTTCATCAAATTCCCATAGTCACTCTGACCTGATCCTATGGCTTCAATTGCAACTTCTTGTCTGCAGCCCTCAGATGAACCAGCTCTAGTACTGCCCTGTCACTAGAGGGCAGGAAGCATATGCTGCGGCCAGAGACATTAAAGTCTTTTGTCTTTTAAATGGAGACCCTCTTGAGAAACACAGGCAGAATTCAGTTAAAATTTGGGATCCAGACAGTCTCCCTAATGTGGTCCCTAAGAACCAGCTTCCAGTTTCCCGGATAGATTCCATCAGCTGCTTCCTGCTCCCTCCTCTCTTAGCCTTGCTTCACAGTTCACTTTTGCTTCTGAACCTTTGCCTATGCTCTTTCCTATATGAGGTGCCAAGCCGCTCCTTATTTAGCTCCCTAACTCCTGCTTCAAATCTTGGCTTAAATCTATCCCCAGGAACATAAATCTATCCTCAGGCCTCACTAGCAAGTTGTCTAGGCCCAGGGAGCCAGGCCTATCTGGGATCACTCTAGCCATATTTTACAAGTGACTGGGCTCTACAGGAGCCTGTAAACTCCAGCAGGGCAGTTTGCCACATCTTGTCTCCCCACCAGGCTTCCCCTCTCATAGTCAGCAAAGAGGGGCACACACAGTGTAAGGGGACTCCAAGGCTTTGTTTGTGTCTTCCTACAGTCAATGATACAGATCCATAACCCAAATTCTCCAAAGCAGTGACAGAATTCAGTCATGGCTGTCAGTGCTTCTGCTCTGTCTTCTGGCCCTCACAATGATCTAGTAGGACTCAAGTCCCAAAGCCCTTCCTATGGAGAGGCACTGGGGTGGTTAGCTTGAGGCCCTTCAGCCTCAGAAGGCCCACACAGGCTATTGGAGGAGAAAGACAGATGAGGATAGGGCCAGGATGGTCCAACTGGAAAAATACCTGAGCTGGGTAATCAAACAGCCACTGTTCCCTGGATTTTTCCTCGTAGGCAGTTACGGCTTCTGTCATCTCGTGCCTCACGGTGGCTTTCATGTGACGAAGCACGTGGTTCAACCATATTTCAACCTGGAAGAAGAGCTCTGTCTTAGACACCACAAAGCTCAGAAAGTTTGATTGATACTGTTTTCTTTCACTCAGCCTGAGGGAGCGAAGACAAAGGAGCTCCAGCATGGTGCGCAAACCAGATGCCAGAAGGCAAGGGCAGACGTTTTTGCACTTAAAAGCTGGGGTGTGAAGAGTGGGAGCTAACGTGGAACACAGAAAAGGGGACAACAGGTGAAGGGGTGGTAGGATGCTAATTAGAGCTCATACAAAGAACCCCAAATCTGGATTGAGGCAGATTTAGTTAAGTTGATTCTCATGGATTTGTCTACGTAGCATAGAAAAAAGTTAGTTAGGTTTGAGTTTCTCCATTGAATGCTTTCTGGACTTAGTCTATTAAATGAACATATTCTGAATTGAAAACTCAAGGTTGTCAGCCACCTGCATCTAACAGAACCTTGGATTCTTTTCTGATAAGAGAGTTTCTCTCCAAGCCTTATGAGGGAAGGTAGACATTTCTGGAAGCCCATCTTGTTCAGGCCTTATCTGCATGGGGATAGAGCCCCCGGGAACGATACTTGGCTGAATTGCTGTGAATAATTTTGTTTCAGGGGTGCTGAAGGATTGGGGGGGGGTGTAAGGATGGAACTGTCCCATGGTTTGTGTGCCTGTTGGATGTGGGGGGCTGGAGGTACGGTGGGACTTCCTCGAGCAGTGGTAGATAATCGGTCCTCTGAGGAAAAGAAAGGAAATGACCCTGGGGTGTATTTGCAAAGAGTGGAGACATCTCAGAAAAGGACAATTCTTCCTGAAGAAGGTGTCCAAGTTTCAGATTCCCCCGTGGGGCGCTCCAGGGGTTGCCATCTTAATATTCCCTGCGTTGTCAATCATCTTGCAATCCCCTCACAGCTGACTGCAGTGACTGTATGCATTTTATTCCTCCCAGCACTGGTCTCTACTAAATAAGGAAATAGCAATGCTGACATATGTTTTTCTCAGAGAGGAAGGCCCCAGAGGAGCTCCAGTGCGGACCCCTAGCAAGGAAAGCTGCTTCTTCAGGTTCCAGGCTCTAGCCTGAGGGAAACTGATTTTTACTGAATTTGGTTTGGAGGGGAAGGGATGGGTGAGATGTGATTGGGGGAAAGGACTGTCACTCACCTGCCCACTGCAGTCACAGGGTTCACTGAAGGCCACATATTCCTCTTCTTTGCTGTACATGCCAAGACTGGTCTTGGTTGGGTTCTTACTGGTGTCTAACTGGAACTGCATTTTGGCCATGTTGTCAAAGAGCTTGGAAAGGTGGCGTTGAACCTGAGAAGGGAAACCAGGGCAAAGGATTCAAGAGGATGCACAGGGAGCTGATCATAGTTATTGCTGTAGTCTGCCAGGTAGCAATTCTTACAGGACACAGAAGGGCGAATGCTTAGCCTGTGGGAAGAAGGTTACAGCGATCATGGAATAGGAGCGTGAAGATAGGAACCACGTGAACAGACACAACCAAAGGAATAAAAATGAGCAGGAACAGTGCCACCACTGTCGTTCCATCCCTGGAGCCAGCGTCCTCTCCTGGAAGTAAACAGGATCAAACCGGAACGAGTGCAAGTAAAAACACTGGTGCATTTGAGATTTTGAAAAGAGAAATAAACTATCACTTGGTTTTGCTTTCATTTAAACACAAGAAACACAAGGTCTGTAAACCATGGGATAAAAGATTGGCTGGTGATGGAGGAAGGTAAGGGCTAGAGTTCATGGGCCAAGCAGTTCTTTAAATGAATACAGTTTGTGTGTTGTTATTTCGGGCATGAGCTAGCCAAGCGGCCGGGGTGTTGGGGATGCAGCCCCGCCGCTCCTTATTTCAACAGGCTGGCAGGGAAACAAAGGGAGCAAATGCGAAGTCAATTTACAACGTATTAACAGCACTCAGGGGCTCCACTGACACAGAAAACTAAGAGCAGTGCAGAAGTTCTGAAGAATGCCAAGGAGACAGACCAAGAGCTAAGTCTACACTCGGAGAAGAGGGTGCCTGCAGCCCAAAGGAGCAAAGCCCATTTCCAGATGTTTGATGAACTCAACAGGAATGGGGCCACTCAATGGAGTAGAAATTCTCTCAAACAGTGGGAGAAAACTGTCAAGATGACAGAAGCCATGGTTTCCAGAGAGGGGAAAAGCATCAAGTGTCACAGAAAAATAGCAAAAGAAAGCAAATACATAAACAAAGATATATATTGAGCATTATTAACATAAATGTGGATTTCTACAGACATATAGAGAAAAAGAGATTCCTATTCTGATGATTTCTACATGAATCCATTTACTCACACAAAGAAGGGGGTTAGAAAATATCTTTACTGTGCTTCACTCTCTAGGGTATGGAAAGGGGTGGATTATTGAAAGATTTACTAGAACCAAATGAGAAGCAAATCAAAAGAAATATGTAAGAATGAGTGCCGTGGGTGCTAAAGGTATAGAAAGAATGGAGGTGATCTGACCCTTCTACAAGCAGAATTAGTACAACTGTAAACAGAAGGTTGATGCCTGGGCTACTTGGAAAATAATTCAGTCCACAGGATAAAGACAGAAGGACCACAAACGCAACGGCAATGTCTTTTTAATATTTGATTCTTCTTAACAAGTGGAGTAAGACCTGCTGGAGCTGCTTTTTGGCTCTGCTGGAGGAGCGCTCATCCATGGCTGGTGGCGATGCCAAGGGGACAGTTCCTGTGCAGCGAAGCATTGGAGTGCTAACAAGGCTTCTGTTTGTTTACTCTTTGAGCCAGAATTCTCTAGGAATATCTCTAGATCTAGAAGACAGGTCTCCAAAACACAAGGTTACCTAACGCCACCTTATTTGATTGGAAAATAATAGCCATCGAATGGCCAGACTATGACATACCAGCATAGAGTATGATGCAAATATTGAAATGGAGAGAGCTTGGATTAATATGGAATGATTTCTAAGGTATAAAATAGAAGAGGAAGAGGAGGAGGAGGAAGAAGAAGAAAAAAGAAAGAAGGAAAAAAGAAAGAAAGAAAGAAAGAAAGAAAGAAAGAAAGAAAGAAAACAAGCAAGCAAGCAGGACAAAACTAATACTGGAAATGCCTACAATTCCAGTAGGCAGAGAGAGGCAGGAGGATCACAGGTTTAAGGTCAGCTTGGACCACACAGAAGATTCTGCTGCCCCATAAAAACAAAATTCAAACAGATACTGCAACCCGCTACCTTTTGTGTGGGAAAGAAGGGGTGATGAGGGAACATATCTGACTGGATACAAATCTTTCCTGCCTGTTTGTGCAAAGATGAACATAGGCAAGACAAATCAAGACCTAATGAAACTGTCTATGGGGAAGAGGGAGGGCAGACAGTGGTGGTGGGAAATAAGCAGAGGAAGAAGGGACAGTTCTCGGAGACACATAGCTTTCGACTTGGTTTGGCTCTTAGAATCAAGGAAGTCTTCTACATAAAGAGTATAGATGTTTGAAAATAACCAGCCTAAATCAGAAAAAAAAAAAACAGAAAAAGGAGAAACAAATAAACCTCTTTGAACTTCAAATGAATGAATGACAAAGTCACACAGAAGGGAAGAAAGAGATTCAGCCAAGTGACTTGTCACTCCAGTGTTTGGGCTGCATATCTTCAGTCTGAGGCAAAATCAAAGATCTCCAAACTCATCCCAGCATGGGAGCAGAGGGAGCACCCCAGCATTTCGGAGGAGATGCAGGCTGCGTGGTCCACGAGATCACACCCTCTCATAATGTGGAGTCACTTGGGAAAGCCTTTCAAAGGCAAAGCCTGCAGACCCATGTGGATTCAGGCAACCAGATGTTCTGGAGACCGAGAGAGGGGCTGTGTTTGTAACAGATCGCCGACAGGGTTCTGCCACTTCTTCAAGTTGAGGACCAGTGCCTGTTGGCACAAACACCAAAGGAGCATTACCTTGTGGTTCAAACACTGATCACGTAAGGTAGCAGACTCCACTTTGACAGATAAAAACTTGTGAAGAAGGAATAGCCTATCTGGCCAGTAAGGGACTGGAATTAAAGGAGAAAACTCAGTGTGGAATTCCTCACTATGCTTTTTTGATCAAAACACCCTAAGGCCCAATCAATAATGTCTCAACTTAACAAACCTTGTAGAAACTATTGGTATAATTTTTCTTATTTGTAATTGACACAAATGTACATAATCACTGTATGGATTTATGGGGTCTTGCATGACACTTTAATACATCTATGTAACAAATATGATCAGGTCAGGGTGATCGAAACATCTATCATATCAAACAATTTGTTCTTTCTTATATTGGGATTATTGAAATTCTATTAAGTTTTCTTGAAATATGTAAACTGTTGTGTACTACCGTTATCTTACTGTGCTATAAAATCTTCCAAGTTATCCAATCACGCCTAATATAGTACCCATTACACACACTAGCCATCCCCTCTACCTCTCTGGTAACCAACGGCCTTCTCTCTACTTCTGTGAGATCAACTTCAGCTTCCCCGTGTGACAATTGTCTTTCCATGATGGATTTCTCTCAGTTCATATCATATCCTCCAGCGCCATGCATGCCCTCCGACCAGTGACAGAACGCCAGGCTTCTTTATATGGATGTCACTGTTGACCATGATTGACTGGATGGCTCTTCAGAACCAGGTCGAAGGCATTCTTGATACAGGCTTAACTTCATGCTCTTTTGCCACTCCATTTCTGTTTCAGCTGCTGGAGAAGAGGTGGTGTGTGTTTGTGTGTGTGTGTGTGTGTGTGTGTGCACGTGTGTGTGTGTAAAAGCTGAAGGAGGCAGAGATCCCTAAAGCAACCTGGTTCTGAAATGCTTGTCTCCTTTCTGAGCGTAGGCTCCTGCTGGGTGTGCCCCAGCCCTTCGGATTGTTTGAAAGATGCTGCCCAGCTTACCTGTTGTGGGGCTGTGCCATTAGAAAGGATGTCCAGCAGATCAGAGGAGGACAGGAAGTAAAACCGAGGAAAGGCAAGTCTCTTGGTGTCTAGGTACTCGGCTAGGGCTTTTTCGCAGAGGCACAACCTGAGGGCACAGAACACAGGTTCTCCTAGTTTAGTATAAGGAGTACAATTGGCCCTGAGCTACACATGCATTACCTACATACAAACACAGGCAGTCCTCGGTGTCTGTAAATTCCCCTTCTGAGGGTTAAAGAACTACAGATTAAAAATATTTGGGAACATTTTTCATGCGTTTTTAAACACACACAAACATTTTTGGTCATCAATCCCTAAATAATACAACATAACCATTTACAAAGCATTTGTTTTGAGTTAGGTATTGTAGATAGGCTAGAAGGGACGTGTAAGCCATGGGAAAACTGCACAGGTTATATAGGCTAGAAGTGACGTATAAGCCACGGGAGGACTGCACAGGTTATATGCAACAGTATTTTGCATAAGGAACTTGCAGCTTGTGAACTTCTGTATATCTGCAGGTTTGTCTCAGCAGCAATTCTAAGTGGAAGACTGAAGGATGACTGTATTTGCCATATATGGGATATTTTCAGATTTAAGAACAACAAAGACCTAGAGATATTTGTAAACGGACATTTCTGTTCACATCTGTATCAAAACTCCTGATGGTAGCATACTCTATATTACCCAGCCCACAGGGAAAGCAAAGGCCAAGCATGCTCTCATTGACAGGCAGTTAATAAAGGTCAGAGACAGAGAAGGAAAGTTTGCATCCTCCCACCGCCAGGCTGGCAAGCCCATCTACCTGCTCTGAAGATCCTCCAGCTTGTCATAGAGGCCTGGCTTATTCGTGGCTTCTACCACATTTGGGGTTTTCTCAACATCACAGGCCAGCTTTCTGAAGTCAGAGTCAATGCCTTCAAATCTCTTAGAGTCCTAGAGATGAAGCATATAGAAAATAATAATCAATATTTGTCTCAGCTTGGCCCTTTCAGTCATTTGAGGGCAGAAATCAGTCCATTCCCAAGAAGAGACATTTGGACATGTTAAAATTGGTACCCTTTTTCTTTTGTTTATACAGGTGACCTGCCAAGCAATATTTTCTGTACAAGAAGCTAAAGTATTTTAAAAGAAAAATTTTAATTATTTAATTCACTTAAAAAGTGCAAGAGACTTTAATTAGGAAGGAGAAAGAAATGTAAATAAGAAAGGGTAAACTATATCTCAAGGAGTGATAATGAATAGTAATTTAACTATCTGCCCATACATACCTATAACGTAGTTTAAATGAAATTTTCCCATATGAGCCAACAATGCTCACCCCAGAAGCCATAGACTATCTAACAAAACCCCCAATACCAGGCATGAGAAGCCCTTTTTTGAGTTGGTCAGGGTTGTCCAAGAAACTCGGTAAACATTACAGTCATTTTTGTAGATGCCTTAGGTTGCCCTCTCCCCCTCTAGAGGTAGATGATAAACCCTTATTGCTAAAGACACCATGACCTTCAGATACAGGGTTTTGAAGTGAATCTGACTCAAAAGCCTCCTCTTTGAGGACTAGCCTTCATGGTACCAGAAGGTGCTGTATTAGTTCCCAAGGGAGGGCAGAAATCAGCCATTCTACTCAGAGATGGCCCTTATGAGCTCCAATAACAACCAACATGGTACTACAACCTTAAACATGCAGTAGTGGCGAGAATACCTTGGCAGTAACCAATAGCTCCTTAGTGGGACTTAAGACCCATTCAAAATAAGGAAACCATGTGTGGTACTGGAAACCTAGTCACCTATTCATGGCTAATGAAGTCATGGATCTCAGAGGAGAACCTACAACTACTACTTTACTAAACCTACACAATCCATCCCTACATTCTTAATAAATATCCTTATACCACTAGTAAGTGTAGTTCTCACCTCTCATCAAGGAAACTTCTCTTGGCAACATATGGAGACCTTTAGAGAGAGTCACTACTGATAAAATGCAGATTTGTGGAGCCCAGGCCCAGTGTATACATTGTTAACACAAATCCTGCACTTACAGCTCTGGGATTATTGTGAAAGGTATGTGTGTGCACACGTGTGTGAAAAGGACCAGAGGAACAGGGGATTTGTTTGAGGCTTGGAAATAAAAATTAAAATGTAATAATAATAAACCTATCAGTTTATCATAATACCATGTTTGTTTTTTTTTCTTCCGAGACAGGGTTTCGCTGTGGTTTTGGAGCCTGTCCTAGAACTAGCTCTTGTAGACCAGGCTGGTCTCGAACTCACAGAGATCCGCCTGCCTCTGCCTCCTGAGTGCTGGGATTAAAGGCGTGCGCCACCACCGCCGGCAATACCATGTTTTTAATCTAAAATAATTTACCCAAAATCTCAAACCACTACAATAAAAACACAGGTAGCATCCTTTTGCTTTCCTTTCAACCTCCAGATTGCTACTGTGTGACCAAACAGAGCTCATCAGTGTTCCCACATCTACTTCTGCATCTGGTTTCCTTTGGTCTTACAGGTCATGCAGCGTAATAGAAGCTCATGTGTGCTCATGCAAGAGCAAAAGTCAAAAAGCAAATAACACACATGATCACTAAGGAAGTCTCAGGGACTCTCCACTATCACTCCAACTGTCCAATAACTGATTCCTAAACCAAGTAGGCAATAGATTGGATGATATATATATATATATATATATATATATATATATAAACTTTTTAATGCCATAATTCTCACTGTGCTAAAATGATCAAGAAACTAAAACATACAAAGGATTTTAGCCTAAATGTGGCACCTGGTGAGAACATATTGTGTTACTAGAAACAGTAATCATAATCTTATATGCTGTGTGCATTGGTTTAATGGACCTTCCAAAGTAGGTGCTAGTACCCGTCGTAACTTACATATGAGGAAATCAAGGTGTGAAGACATTAAGTAGATAACTTGCCCATCATGGGAGAATTAGAGTGGAGGCCTAGGCCTGCTACCCTGCCCTCTGTAACCCGTACCCATCACCCAAGATGATCAAAAGACAAGAGAGGTGGGGAACATACTTTAAAATCCCCTCTCAAGGCAGTGTTTTGCTTTGCCTGAAAACGAAATGGCATCAAGGTGACAGAAGCAGATTCATACCTGGCATGAATGTTCAAATAAAAAGAGCCAATCAGAGAACTGTAATTACTCTGGAAGCAATTATGGAAAAAAAAAACTGAGTGCATACATGCACAAAAGTTGGGAAATAGTCTTAATGGAAGAAAATAGTTACTAGTTAGGGCATACTGAGACCGAACTCTTTTCTGTTATGCTTTTAATAGGAAGGAATGGCAGGCATTTACAGGTTCTGTGCACAAACCTGCAGCACTATCCAGAGACCAGGTTCTTTCACATTTTTCATAAGAGGCTCTCAGACACCTTTTAAGGTCTCTCCCAAAGTCTCCACCTATGTCCTCACCCCTTCTAATTAAACTTATTCTTCATCAATTGCTGGTGTTTAGGATAAATAAAGTCTGCTGCTGGCTTCCTGACAGCTGCCATACAGAACTGTCCCCCTGTTAGTTTCTGTTGTGAATGCCAACCTTGAAGCCAGCTTATTGCCTGCTAGCATGCTTCTGCAGGATGTGCTGGAGAGCTGCAGTGTTGGATGGCATGTGCTTTAAGTTCTTAACAAGGCCTGGACAACTGGTGACATTTCATCATCAAACTAATTTGTCAGCAAAGAACTGGCTGTACCGAATGGGTACAGAAGATGTCTAGGGCAAAACCAGAGACGGAATTAGAGTCCACTGAGACAGCAGTTGGCTAATGACGCATTAATTAGGGCTAGGGAGAAGGGGCAGGCACAGGGGAGGGTGATAATGGGAGCATATATTTTAGGGAAATCTGCTGTTAATCTTTAGCAGAGAACAAGTATTTCTGCTACTAGCAGAGACATGCTAATACTGATCAAAGGTTTGCTGCATGGCTCACTGCCTGGGGAGAATGACCTTGAACTTGCCTGTTAACAAGACTCAGTTTGTTTGAGTACAGGTGATATGAGACCTATGAAGTGACCCTTAAGGAGCCATTCCCAAGCCTCAGTAGCTGGAATCTTCTATTGCTTTTCTCACACACACTTGAAAAATAGGAGTAAATCGCTCCTTTTCTTTCTCCTTCTCATGTCAAGGCAAACTGTTTGCAAACATGCTAGCACATTTTTGGTGATGGTTCAGGTCAGCGAGGAGCAGAGAAAAGAACCCCAACACTTCGGGTGGGAAGGTCCTCACCTGAACCAGACACTAGGGTAGCATAGGATTACCTGTGGTAGCTGAGCCCGGATGTCTTCAGAGCCAATGAATATGCTCTCCAGGTGAGACCAGGTACGCTGCACCTCAAACCAGATGGAGATTACTGAGTCAGCTGTGGACAGCTTCTTCTGCCAACTTGATACTTCTTCCAGGAAGAAAGCAACGTGTTTGGACATCATCAGGTTCTGAAGTTGCACTTGATTGTCCTCCAGAACCTCGATGAGGTCCTCATCTGACTGCAGCAAGGGTACATGAGTTCGTGTGTGGGGCTCATACTGGAATTCCATGCTGGCCCAGGTGTTCTGCAGTTCGCTTAAGGTCTTCTCCATACCCATCTCTTTCACAGCTCGGTCCACAATGCCCCGGACCTCATCTTTGAAATGGTGAAGCTGGAGCTGCAGGAGGTGAGCCAGTGTGGTGTCCTGATCCATGGTGAAACTCACGCCAGTGGCCTGCATCAGTTGTCTCCAGTGCCGCTCCCGGATGGCAGGGTTCTGCAGCTCCGCCACGGCCCTCAGGGAGGTCAGAGTATTCAACACAGTACTTTCCAGGCCTGTGAATGCATCCCAGGCTCTGAGCTCCTTGTCTAGGTTCCGGATGTGCCGGGTGAACTGCTTGCACTCCAAGTCCATGGCTTCCACACTGATGTCCCTCCAGCTGGTAGCCTCCCAGGCATGGATACTGGAGGTCACCATTCCAATGGTGTCCCAGAGCTCCTTTAGCTGGCAGGCCTCCTTCCTGCACTGCCTCAGCTGCTTATAGTCAGGGACATTGACCTCAAACAGATCAGCTGACTTGGAGATGGTGGCCATGGTGGACTCCATGTGCTCGATCTCCCTGTGCCAGACATCCAGCATGTGATGTGGACCAACGCTATCAAACCTAGGAAGTATAACATATTCCTTTGGTAAGCATGACACACAGGACTCAACTCCTAGAACCCCTAAGGTAGCATCTGCTGAAAGGTTTGGTACCCAGGAGAAGAGGAGAGGCTCCTAACACAGCTTCTCACCCTGGGATAGATGGGGTAGGGTGACCACTAGAAGGAAAAGCCATTCAAGAGCATCAGAGAAGATGATGGGTATTGTGACCCAAGACTCTAATCCTCACACTTGGAAGACAGAGGAAGATCTTGAGTTTGAGGTCAGTGTGGACTCAGCAGTGAGACTCTGTCTCAAAAGATACAACGATCATAAATGAGCAATGTCATGCTTAGACCTCATCTTCAAAATGCTGAAGTTTGCTTTTCACCAAATCTTACTCATTTGATTTTACCATCAGACTCAAGAGTCAGATGCTGGGTTGCAAGTCTGCTAGTTCAGAGGGGTAGAGAGAACACCCAGTTGACCTTCCTCCTCCCTCATCATCCCAGAAGCCTCTCCTCCCTCCTACCATCTCAAACAAATCTGCTCAAACTCAATGTCCCTCCCTTCTACTTCTTGTGTATCCATCCTCTTGACTCCCTCTTACTCTCCATGTTTCTTTAAAAAGTAATCTTAGGTTTACTTCCTGTTAATTGGTTGCTTGCTCCATGTATTGATCTATGGTTGACTCCACCCAATCCTGTCCACAATATTCAAGCAGGAAGCTCCCAGATCAAAGGCATGTGCCAGGGCTGAGACACACCACAACTAGAAACAGGTTTGTCCAGTAAACAGTGCATATCGGGGATTCAGAGCGTGATCAGTTATCCTACAACAGAGCTCTTCTGCTGCACCTGGGCTGCCAACTGCCCCTGAAGCTGCATCTTCACCGATGGCATCCCCTGAGCTCTCACAGTGCCAAGCCCCAGTTGCTTCTATGGCCATTTCATGCCTTCAAAACAAGCGCTGTGTGGGCTACCTTACTGCCAGTGTGAGGTGCAACCTTGGCCACCTCTGGTCCACAACTTCCCAGTGCCAACCTGAGGAAACACTTCCAGGAGATTGCACCTCAGTGATGCTGGTCTCTTCTTAATCACAGCTGATTCTTCAGCCCCAGCTGAGCAGCATCCATTGTTCCAGCAAAACACAGGTTTTACTTTCGTGGTTCTATTCTTTTGACCCTTTATGTTGAGTGCTGAAAGCACACACCCAGTTGGAGTACCTTATCATTGAGTATTAACACTTTGCACAACCACCCACAAGGCAGGCTTCCAGTCATGCTCCTTCCTCAATGAAGAGCCTCACATGTAAAGGAGCTCACACGGTGACCCCAGTTTCAAGGGGCCTCTGCTTTTTCTTCTCTCATCACCAGTTATCTTTCCTCTCCATTCCCAGGCTGAAGCTTTCTGCTTCTGTGTGTTTATAGAGGTAGATATTTAGGGTCCTACCACTTAAAGGAGATGAAACTCTTCCAAACTCTGGATAGGGCCTCACACAAAGGAATGATGAACAGAGAAATGGCTCGTTCCATCTTTTTACTGCGCAGGAGTGTTTACTGACAGGATATGGAAGGGAGGAAGAGGATGATGTGTGGACTCCCTTTTATGAACTGTTCTTTCTTTTACTTGTCTCTAGAAATATCTGCCATAACCGAGGGAAAGAAATTCTAATTTAAACACTCACCTGAACTGCTTGCTCTAACCTCCCACCACCATGCAATGCAGTAACAGTCATGCACACCATTGCACTGGTGCAGCTTAGCTTGGATGCATGTTCTGCAGGCTGTCTGCCTGCTCCTTCTGAATTGGTTTGGGTTTGGGCTATGGCCACCAAGGCGAGTGGCTGAAAACCATGCACAGGTCATGGCTAGCCTTCAGCACAGAATACGAGGGTGGTTTTCAGAGTGGAAAGAGCCTCCTCCTTAGGTTTTTCCTTCCTCCTCTCCAATGAGCAGTAGATAATGGACGACATGGAAGAAATAGAATTGTCTTTGTGACAAGCAAGAAAGATCACCAAGGCACAAAGAGTCTTCTGGTTGGTTGTTTTTGTTTTTTCTTGCAGAGATGAACTGTTGGTGTCTGTGAACTCTACTTATTCTCTGGTCTACAGTAAATTTAGAATGTTCAATTGACTACTTGGTGTTGGAAGAAGATCTACGAAATTCAGAAAAACTAAAAAAAAATAAAAGAGCCCACATCCCATTTAATTCATCATGGTGCGTGGTTCAGAAAGAAACTACCAGACAAGATGTGAGTTAGGGGCATTTACAGGGCACAGAAGGCAATAGCATGTTCTGTTTTTCCTCATCACACAAACATCCAGAAATTGACAATGGTTTCTTAAATGTGTTGTTGGTATAATTTGTTTATTGTTTGAATTTGTGGAAGACCTTTTCCTGTATCTGATCATGCATGAACACCAATTTCGAGTAAGTTTGGAGGGCATCTCTACACATGAGAGCAGGCAGCAATTTCAAACATTTAGAATAAAATCGGCATCGTGGTATGTGCCAATAATCTCACCACTCAGGAGGCTGAGATAAGAGGCTCCTGGGGTACTATATAACAAGCCTCTGTTTCAAAACCATTCCTTTATGCCAACTTGTCAAGATATTCATAAACTTTACACATGTTCTAACAATGAAGCATTTTTCCAAACCACAGAAAGAAGAGAGTTTAAAAACAAGAAAGTCACAGAGGGGAAGGGCACACTGGGTCTTTGAAACTGAAATAAAGATGTGATGAGTATCTTAAAACGAAGGGTGAATGTCTGCAGAAATAAAACTACAATTATGCAATGGAAATACATTGCTCAACCGTGAGCTTATAGAGAGAGAAGAGGAGGAGCCCCTTCTGACTCTTGTGGAGCTAGCCACCGGGAAATGCCAACCACAGCATTGCAGCTGGATGGAGAATAAAGACTAACCTATGCCTGCACAATAACCTTCCAGCACACAAAACTCGAGGTGCCCACCCTGAACTGTGGATTCCCTAGTCCTGCACACTCTGTGCTATCCCATTTAGGTACCAATATCCACCTAGTTGTCCTAGCTACAAGATGGAGAAGCATCCCATACTGTCTTCCCTCAGTTCCTGTTGATTCTCCTGCTTCTCAAACTGCAGTCTTGGCCATTGATTGCTTCTGTTCCGGCATTACCACTTTGATTCATGGCTGTTATGCCCTCTCATTTGAGACCTGGTCTTCAGTCCGTCCTGCTCCATGCGAAAGGAGGAGTAATAATAGAGACAACTTTCCAATATTCAATGCTGTAATGTATATCTTCTATCCTATGGTGGCACAAAAGCAATACTAATTTAGTTGCACTACAATTTGGAATGTGAATTTCACTTTCCTTTTGGGCTAGCAATAGGCTTGCAGTTCAATCCTCCTTCATGATGCCAGAGATCAGGTACCAGAAACCAGGCATGGGATCATGAGAGGCACAGCTGACCTACAGTGTCCTACTGTGTTGCTAGTTGTGGTATTTGGTAGGTCAGGTACATCAAACATGGTCAGAACGAAGCCCATTGCACATCTGTAAGGCTGTGCTTCCAGATGCCGACTTCTGAGCCAGGGTCACCTGGACCTCTCTGTCTATCCTCAGGCTCCAGCTCCTGCATCTCAGCTGCACTCTGTGTCTCACTTGGTGTACCCTCATGTCCCAGCTGCTGCATCTCAGCTGTACTAAATCCATGTCTCACTTTCTACCCTCATGTTACAGCTCCTGCATCTCAGCTACACTCTGTGTCTCTCACCCTCTCTACCCTCATGCCCTAGCTCCTGCATCTCAGCTGTACTCACTCCATGTCTTAAACTTCCAGTCATTTGCCCCTTTTCCCGTGATTATTTTTTATGGAACATCTTTGCCTTCCAGTCCAGTTATTAATCACCAATGTAACTTGTGTTATTGGCTCAATTGCCACTGTCCCTACGATGTGTCAGCAACTTCAGTTAAAGATGATACCAAGAATGTGTCTTATTACTCAATTTTGAAATTACCCCTAAGGCCATAAGTTGTTGATGTCAGGGGTTGTATATTTCTGAAAAATTCTACTATCCTTATAATTCTTAGCTCGCTCCACTGTTGAGGCCAAGCCCCTACCCCTCTACTCTACAGAATTCTAAATCATACAGATGAGTTAGGTTAACTGGTAAGTCAGGCAAGCTGAACCAATGCTATATCTTAATGTAGGATATTGCTATGTCCCTACCACTAACTGAATGACCCAAATAGCTCTGTTCTCCAGCTTTAGAAGTGACAATAGGTACTTCACAAGCAGGACCTATGGGTGCCCATCCCTCATGCTCCCGTGTCAGGCTGTTGTCAGGCTGTTAGGAAAACCTGTTTTTTTCCTGTTGCCGTCATGCACAGCTTCTAACGAGGGCATCTTCAGGTAGGTTCTGCCAGCTGTTCACAGAATCTGATGGCCAACTGAGAGCCCTAACAGCCTCCCTATGAGTTGGAGCTCATAGGATAGACAGTCTAGGCTGTACATCCTTGGATTACCTTGGCCTTGAAGAAAGTAGGAAGATGCTTATCATGGCTCCATTCTTTAAGGTCAGGAAAATGGTGCTCAAGGTCACAGACAGAACAAGAGAAGGACAGAGCACAGAATATTCCTTTCGGTAGAATCTGGCACAGATTTCAAAAGCAGTAGAGGGTCCTTGAATTCGACTCTGACAGTTTAGTCAATTATTATGAAGCGTGGGGACTCAGCTAAGAAATATGCTGAGCTGTCCTAGAGTTAAGAACTAAAGGAAGCGGGAACATTTGACTCGGGCACGAAGAGGGAATCTAAATTTCAGAAGCCCAACTTCGCACCTCATCTGTCAGATGGCAAGGGCCTAATGAGACACTCATTTTCTCCTTCCCTCTCAAAGACAAGAATGCTAGAAGCTGAGCGTAGCTGGCTCCAGGGTCAGAAACTTGCACTGTTAGAGAAGGCAGCAGGGGCTGGAGGTCTATAAATGATCAAAATGTAAAGGAACAAGTGCTCACTTGAGTCCACATTTTACACACGCACACCGAAGTAAGGAACTAAACAAATAACACACATGTTGGTGTCTGCTAAGGTTCCCTGTAGCAAGAGCCCCACGATTCCAGAAGAGAAACACGTCAACATTTCAGTGACATTTGTTTTCTCAGGCTGTTGTGAGAGTTCTTTTCCCAGAATTCTCCTCTGAAGATTTGTCTGCATGTGAAACGAACAGATGTGAATCTAGAAAGCCCTGCTAAGAGTAACAGCATCACAGAAGCAGCCAGGAAGGAACACTAAGTAGAAAAAAACAACCACGTACAGAAAGAAAATAAAATAGCCCACCAGCTGGTCAATACACACACACTACACATGAATGTTGGCTGCCTCAAAAAGGACCTCAAAAAGGACACCATGGCTGGTTCCTGTCCCACGGTCACTCTTGGAAGCTATTTCTTTAAGCACCTACGGGATTCATTTGAAGAATTTTAAGTAGCTAGTTGACATAAAGGCTTGTTTATGTCTGCTTTGCTATGTGCCTATATTACTGACCTGGTTGTGATGAACTTTAGGCCTCTTGAAAACCAACCTCCCTCATGCATGTTGTCTTCTCACAATTTGAATTCAACTTAGAATTTCTGTTCTATACCCAAAGGAGGACCCAAAAGATATGACCTGAACTCTGGAAGAATGTTCTTCCAGTGTATTCCATACATGTTCTTAGCAAGAGACATTTCTTTGGGGGAAAAAGGTATGCTCCACTAAAGAAACTGTAAAGTGCAGAGTCATTTGAAATTCTAGGTCCCTAAATGTTTTCTTCAATGAAAACCAGTTATTGCCCTTCAGGGCAGTGGCTCTCAGTCTTGGTGGCACAGGAACCATTATGTGTGTGTGTGTGTTGGGGCAGGGGTAGGCACTTGATACAGGCACATGGATCCTATCCCTGAAGGTCTAATTTAGTGGGTCTTCAGGACAGGCTGGACACTGCAGGCTTTCAAAGCTCTTTCTGGTGATTGTATGACAGTGTCCTGCTGTAGAGCCACACGCTTTATGCATTCATACTGAATATGGTTTAGACTTCTACTCTTGTTTCTCTCTTAGCCGCTTAGGGTCTTGTGTTTTGTAGATGCAATGCCATTGCCTAGAAGGCAGCACCTGCTTGATAAACATTAGCTGATTGAGTGGTGAGAGCAGGTCTTTACTGAGGGTGAGGATAAAGGGGGAGAGAGATAGACTGACCAGGAGGGAAACACCTGAGGGTTCTTCACCCGGAAGGCTGGTCATAGACACAATGGCGTTAAGACTAGATGATATGACTCAAAGCAACTGGAAGAAAAGATGTCAATTTTTTTATCACAAAAAAGTGAAAAATGTTTGAGATGCAGGATATCCTCAATATTCCAAATTGATCCTTACACAGTGTATAAAGGGGCCAACGCATTATCCTGTGTCTCAGAAGCCATGTAATTATTATCTGTCAACTAAAATTGATTTTTTTAAAAAAAAAAAAGATTAGGCCTAGACATAAGACTTTCAGCGCTAAACCTGGAACAGTGGCCCATCAGGACAGCTGGACACCAACACACTGGGTGCAGCACTGAACCCTTTTAGCAATTACCTTGTTAATTCCAGTAACGACCTATGAGGCGACTACTATCATTATCAGAAGCATAAAGGTATTCACCAATGTGATGTGATAGACACAAAGAGCAGACCTGGAGAAGTTTCTCAGTCCTGCTGTAGGCTTTCTCCATTTGGAGAGTCTTAGTCTGCAGCCACAGTGAGAGACTCAGCCTTGGCAAACAGACCATAGGGCAGGGGCTGAGGGTGAGGGGTGGGGTCCCAAGCTGTTCGACATGACTTTGCCTGTGGGGTGAGACCTGCAGGCTAAACAGTGCTTGGGAAGCTGATGCCCTATAGATCTGAACCCAGGCACATGCTACAGGATACCCTGAATGGCGCTCTTTCCTGAGCTTAAAGTCTTTATGCAAGACCTATGATTATCAACAGAGAGGTAACACAGGATTACCAAGTGCAAAGAAATGCCCTTAGACATTAACTTTTACTAAATCTTAAACCACTCAAATCTTTCCAACATTATTTAAACACTCTAGCAGCCAGTTCTAAAAATATGTGTGTGTGTGTGGGGGGGGGGGACATGGCCAAGGGATATGTGTCTCTGTGTTTTCTAGCAACCATTTTTAAACCCCTGCAAAGAACAGAAGTCCGGGGATTCAGAATTCTGACTGCAGAAACCCTAATCATTTCACCATAGTTCCCTGATGAGCCCTTATGATTCCCTCATTAACCCCGGGGCACAAGAAGCTTCTAACTCTTTCTTGAAGGGAGGGTGGTTGTCTAGCCTTTTGCCATTCAGACAATCCTAAGACTCTGTCCAGCCCAGGACTGCACTGTCACCAAATTATCCGCACAGAGGGAAGGACTGGTAACAAGCTTTTATCTGCCGCAAGAGCCGAAGCAGAGACTCGAGAAGAAGAACATCACCCCGATCCACACCTGAAGGGGGCTTCTTTGCGGAACCTCTCCCGGAATTGCTGCTGCTGGGTGTCAAAGGCTGTGCATCTCTGGCGGAGGAGAGTCACTTCATTTGCCTGCAGCGGGGCCACCTGCTGCCTCACAGTGGTGGCCATCTTCTTCGTGTTCTTCCACTTCTCCGGAAGCTCCTGTAAAGAAGACCCGGGAGTGCTCACACCTATGTTTCTCTCCCCTCCCCTATAGGCAGAGACTGGGCACCACTCTGGGCTCCACCCCCCGCGGTAGAGCCCCCCGGGGATGGACCGGTGCCCTTTTTAATTGTGCATCACCCTACTCTTCCTCAGCTTACCTCTCTGATTTTCTTCTCTCTCCGTGGTCACATACTTTAGACTCAGCACTACCCTTAGCCCCTTCAACCTCTGACCTGGTAACCCTTGCCCTTCTCTATAGTCCTCAAGGGGGCTTGCTTATTTTCTTGAGTTCCTGCCATTTCTCTCAATCCTTCTTAAAATCATTAAGATATTTTTGTTTCCCCCAAATCAAACACTTGGCCTAACCTTTTGTCAGAGAGTGGGAATGGGGCAGGGGAAATGAACTTAGTTAGAGAGGACCTTTTGGCAACTTGCTATAAGCCAGCTTTATTTGAGAAGAGGGAACCTTAACTGAGAAAATGCCTCCACAAGATGGGCTTGTGGGCAAGTCTGTGGGACATTTTCTTAATTATGAATATAGGATGGTCCCCTGTACGCTGTGCTGATTCTGAGCAAATGATACTATCTGGTACAAACAAACAAACAAACAAACAAACAAGAAAAGGCCTAGGAAGTCAGGGAACAAGCCAGTAAGTAGCATGCTGTTATGGTCTTTGCTTTAATTCCCACCTCTAGTTCCTGCCTTGAGTTCCTGCCCTGACTTCCCTGGGTGATGGAGTGTGACCTGAGAGTTGTAAGATGAAATAAACCCTCACCTGGGCTACATAGAAACACCTAATTTCAAATAAAATGACTTATCTTTAAATCTGGGGTAAAATCTGCATATCTGTGAGTTCTGTCACTACAGTTTTCAGTATTTTAACCATTTCCAAAATGCTAGACATTACTCATGTGTTACACATTGTAGTTCTAAGACACAGACCTTAGGCCTGCACTCATCACTGAGCCATTCTCTGTTTACTTCGACGCCACCTTCTACCCCACCGTGAAATCCTAAGCCACCCCTTCTGAGCCTCATAAGGACTAGTCCGATGCACTGACCTCCAGTTGCTTAAACACGGCTTCCGGCAGCTCCTGTTCATAGGACTTCAGCAGTTCAATCGTTTGCTTCAGGGGCTCAAACATGTCATCCGTGCTGCTTTGCCGTTCTTTAAGGGTGACAAGGTGTCCCATGATCTCCACCAATCCTTGGAAATCTCCTCTCTCCACTTTCTTGAGCAAGCCACTCTCTGTGTTCTTTATGAATGCCTCAAGGTCAGCCAGGCTGAATGAACACAAAGCATAGGGTCATGGGGAAGGATGCTCACATCTCTAGCAGCGGCGATGGTGGATGAAAGCTCACCATGGACCAGGCACTTCAAGGGATTAGCCTTTTGATTAATGTGGCTTTCTTCACCAGTGTGCGAGTTGTGAAAGATGAGGGCAGCCCTGGCCCCTCAGCAGACGTGACATGTGAATGGAGTATGTCCTCCTAGGAAGGATCTTGGACCAGAAAAAGGATGTGAGTGGGGCGACTTAGGTTAGGTCTCTGGACTAGTTACTACTTCTATGTCAATAATAACTCACGTTTGATCATATACTGTGGCAAGATGCTATCATCTGGAAAGTCAGGCAAGCATAAACAGAAAGTTTTCATGATGTTTTCAGAACTTCAATCTGAAATAATTTCAAGTCATTAACATTTTAAAGGCAAAAATGAGGGCTGGGCATGGCGGTGTACATTCTAGTACTCAAGAGTCTGATGCAGATGGGTCTCTGTGAGTTTGCAGCCAGCCTTGCCCATATAGTGAGATCCAGGAGAGCCAGGGCTTTCTCAGTTATTAGACTTGTCATGATGGCCAAGGCACTTAACATCTCAAGTCCCCAGTTTCCTTGACCTAGAAGACTGGAAGACGGCTCTCTCACCAGCTGTTATGACAGTTACGTGAGATGCATCCTGCAATTCAGCAATCGTTCAGTGAGCATCCATCAGGAGCCCTGCCAAGTTTCCAGGGGCTGAGAGTAGAATGACAGAGAAGAGGAGCAAAGTCCCCGCATGTATGAAGCTTGCATAGAAGCCAGTCAAGGGAATGGGAAGCAAACGGATGACATACACTGTACAGCTTCTCACAGAGATGAAAAGGTGCTGGAGAAGATCAGGATAAAGGGATGGAGACTCAAACCAAGGCTTGACGTGATGGGAGGTCAGCAGAGGCCTTCCCCTCAAGAGTGCATCGATCAGCACTGAATGGGTGATGGACTGTGCCACAGAAAGGCATGAGAGATGGGAGCCTCGGCGGCAGGAAGGACATGAGCAAAGGCAGTGGGGTTGGTTACATTGTTGGACTTGAGGAATGCAAAGGCAAGGTGGCAGAGGCACAAGAGGAGAAAGACGCGTGGAAGTTGGAGAGTGTGGTTAATGGGGTCCTTGCTGACCATAGTAAGATCGGGTCCTAGTCTAGATGAAAGAATTCTAAAGACAATGCTTAATTTATGGTGGCAGCAGCTCTGTACCTGGAGAATAGACTTTGGCTATAGGTTTGCTGCAGGGGAGGGTGGCCTTGGGGCTGTGGGAGTGAGGAGACAGGAATGGAAACCAAGGGGAAGTATACAGGAGACGTTAGCATTGCCCATCTGACAGACAGTGCTGCCCTTGACTGAGATGGTACACACACACACACACACACACACACACACACACAAAAGTGAGTAGATTCAGGATAATTCTGCACACAGAGTACAGGACCAATCAATGGGTTGAACGAGAGGGAGGAGGAGATGAGAAAAATCTCCTAGTAGCCTCTAACAGTGAGACAAATAATACCACCACTTACAGATGTTTGGAAAAATTGGGTACAGCTGAGTTATATTGTGGGGAATGGGAGAGGAATGTGTCTTGAACATTTAGCAGCGCCTAGACACATCAGCCAGGTGCGATAGTTAGTGCTGATTGGCTGCGGCATAATAGGGTCTAGAGTCTCCTGAGAGATAAGCCTCTGGGCATGTCAGTGAGAAAGGCTCTAGGTTGGATTACCTAAAGTGGGAAGGCAGTTTTGAAGCATCAGAAACGTCCAAAACAGTGGAGGTAGCCAGAGAAGGAAGATAGGAATGGAGGCTTCCGGAATTCCAGATATTAGAGACCTCAGGGGGGTGGTGAACTGAGGAAAAGACACCAGGAAGACATAGCTAGTGAGGCAAGAGGAGAACAAAGAGAGCCTGAGGGCCTCGGGAGGGGGACAACTAACCAATCACAAGCAGAGGAGAGGAGAAGGCTGGGAATGACCCCAGGCAGCCTGAGGATTTCTGGTGTCTTTGACCAAAAAAACCGACCTCAGTGAAGCCCAGAGGGAAGGCAAGTCAGAGAATCATGGACTCTTATTTCTCATGCAGTCCACATGATGATCTGAATACATTCTTGATGGAAAAACGTAAGGAGGTATTTCAAATCAATTGGCAGCGAAGCCAGGGGTGACATCTCAGGCCTATAACCTCAGTGTTCAAGAGGCAGAGGTAGCAGGATCTCTGCTAACTTAAGGCCAGCCTGGGCTGCAGAGTGAGTTTACATCAGTCTGGGTTTCAGAGTGAGTTAAGTTCAGCCTGATCTGTGTAGTGAGTTCAGGCCAGCCTGGGTTGCAGAGTGAGATCCTTTGATGTGGGATTCCCCTCTGTATGCTGTGAATACCATTGGTTAATAAAGGAACTGCTTTGGGCCTATAGCAGAGCTAAGGGGAAACAGAACTAAGTAGGGAAAACTAAGCTGAATGCTGGGAGAGAGAAGGCGGAGTCAAAGAGAAGCCATGTAGCCCCACTGGAGACAGACGCTGGAACTTTAGCCAGTAAGCCACAGCCATGTGGTGATACACCGATTAATGGAGATGGGCTAAATTAAGATGTAAGAGCTATTCAATAAGAAGCTAGAGCTAATGGGCCAAGCAATCTTCCCCTCCCTTCTCTCTCTATATGTATGTATATATATAATATTTATATATTATCCCTCAATAAATGGCTGAACTGTAAACTAAAACAGAAGGAATCAGACCGCTCTGTGCTTGACCTGAGATCTGCTCATCTCAGCTGTGGCACAGCAAGGGCAGTACAGACGATGCTCAGATAAGGGAGAATGTGAAGATCGGCTCTAAGCACAGTTAGAGTTCCGAAAGGGAACAGTAGAAAGAATGAGCAAAAAGTATTTGAGGACAGCCTGGCTAAGAATGTTCTTGAGTTTCTGAAAGCCAATAGACAGTATCAAGAAAGACAACAAAAAAAAATGTCAGCTAGAATAAATATAAAGATCCCCTCATAGATGTTTTGGTATGAAACACCAGGTTATTAGAAGAAGGAAAAGAAGAAGAGGGGATGGAGAGGAGAGATAGTTATACTAAGACATACTAATTAGTAGCAAAAACACAGTAGAAGCCATGACACTGAGGGATAATATTTCAACAATTTAAGGAAATTTGACTTTCTAAATATTTTTTCATATTATTTAAATAATAAGAGCAAAATAAGTGAACTCAGATGAAGAACAGAGTCCCGTCACTAGACCCTTCTAAAGGAACTGCTAATGGATATACCCGAGTCTGTGATATGGGTGGCTCTACATAAAACAGCGGGACAGTGAGGTCTAGGGATGAGGCTCAATAGCGTAGCACTGAGTGGATCTACAAGCCTCACTGGAACCCCATCACTACAGAAAAGACTATACAATGCTTCAAATAAAACAGTTTGAGGGAGTTCAATAAATGTTGGAAAGTGATCTAATAACTGGGAGTAGAAGGACATATTTTGGTGAATGAATAATAGAATGGAATATTCTCTCTCTCTCTCTCTCTCTCTCTCTTACACACACATATACACACACTCTGTGTGTATGCATGTATTGTGTGTAGTGTGTGTGATGCTGAGCATGGAACCCAGGGAATTGTAGAAACTAAGCAAGTACTCTGACCCTGAGTTCCATTCCCCGCTTTCTGCATTGGTTTGAAGGAGACTGACCATACAGATGCACTTATTCGGATAACGATGCTGATTGAAACTGTCTTCAGAGCTGCATAACAGTACAGCATGTAAGCTAGAAGAGGAGGAAAATGGACTATAGAAAGGGACAATAAAATATTCAACCCAAAAGCAAGGAAGAAAGGATTGTAAAATAAGGCAAATAATACCCAATAAAATGCCAGACCTAAACCGAAACAGTGAATATCGTGAACGAGGCCCACTATTGAAGGTGAGCATGCTAACAGCAGTTTAAACATTCAGTTATGCAGACCATAAAACTTTCTCCTAATGTAATTCCATGGGGAGGTTGAAAGCCAAAGGAAAATGAGAGATACAAGGCAAGCAGCACTCAAAGGGAAGTCACTTGAGGTACGGCAGGTGATGTCCAGCAAAGGAGACTTTAACTGCAGCAGACAGAGCCGGGGTAAAGGAGGTCTGATGCTTAGTTAAAGGTTTGGTTACATGAAGATCCATCAGGTGAGGTAGACCCACACAACATGGGACAAAGTGATGGAATGCCACGGACACTGCAGATAGTCTCAGAACAAAAGACTTGAGCAGAGAGAGCTCAGCACTTGATAATTAAGTAGAATAAAAAAGGCAAACAAGAGACAGCAAATTTCACTAAAACAGCAAGCTTTAGGCGCATAGACACCATGCCCATTACAGGACATACCCTCCTCCCCCGTGCACACAACTAGACAAACTGACTGTAGCCCATAGGACAGACATGAGCATGCTCCAGAAACTTGTCATTATATATAGCACAGTGTGACTCAGAAGCAAATCACAGACCAATCGGGACAAACATCATTAAGATGAATGTTAAATATGTTTAGAACTAGATCGTTATGAAAATATTTCATAGTAATGGCCGGCATGTAGGTATACCTCCACAGAGTAGGGAATTTATGATTCAAAATGCTAGCATTCAAAAAGGCAGTGAACTCAAAATTAATGAAGCATTTATCTTAAGTCAGCAAAGAAATAGAAAATAAGCCCAAAGGAAACAATACTTCTATGATATAATAAATTGTTGAAATAAAAGTCAAATTATAACAACAGAATCGATGGACGCATGAGGTAGCTTTTTGTAAGACTAATCAGGAAAGGAGCCAACAAGAGCAATCAAAAATCAATAGAAATGAAAAGGCCTGGAATAGATGAAATAAGATGAAGCTATACATTTCCTGACAGTAATCTAATGACTAATGCGTGTTGAATACATTTATAGAAAGTATGACTTAGTAATGACTAGGAAATCTTCATATCTTTATAACAATTAAAGGATCTGTAGTTTAAAATCTTCACGCAGAGAAAATTACAAGCCCCAATGCCTTTATAAACCATTTAAATCAAACTTTCAGTACCAAAGGATCCCAGAATCACACAGCTCTCCCAGGGAATAAGCAAGTAGAATTGCACTGTAGCTTCTTTCACGGAGCTGGCGAATTCCCAAAACTAAAATCTGACAAAGACAGTATGAAAAAGGCAAATAAGAGGTCGAAGTCAGTCACAAGTACTTGAACAACAACGCTAAAGGAAGGATTTGCAGACAAATTCAACCCATGGGTAGATTGGAAACCGTGACACTTTCTGATGGGTTTATCCCAGCAACACTAGGTTGGTTTGATATTAGAAATCAGCACAATAATGTTCAAGACTGAACATTTTAAAGGAATAAATAGAATTACCACGGTATACTAGAAAAGTACTTGAAAAATTAGGCTTGTACTTAAGCTAAATACTCTCAAAAATTAGGAATAGGAGAGGACTTCTTAGGAGGATTCATACACACACACACACACACACATACACATACTCATTCACACATACATACACATCACACTCCACATGTTCTCACATACGCCATACTGCATACTCTAAACATACTCATATGCATACCACATTTATATACACTCATTCACACACACACACACATACACCCTACATATGCAACCCCTACAGTTACACACAATCATGCCACACACACACACACTCAGACACACACAAACACACTATACTTCACACATTCTCACACATATCATTGCTGCACATTATATATAGAATTAAAACACAGATTTACACACACACACACACACACACACACCACATTCTCATAGCAAATCTAACTCAGTAGTAAAATTCCTTGCAGGGTCAGGCTCAAGACATGGGTGCCTGTCAACACATCTGTTTCAGACAGTGCACAGGAAGTCCTAGCCTGCACGGTAAGAAAAGAGATCGAGATGAATGCAATGACTGAAGAGGAAGAAATGAAAATCGTAAAATCTGTGGATATGGCTATGTACATAGCGATCCCCAGAGAGTCAACAAATCATTTATTAGGAATAATAAGGCAATTTAACAGGTACCTTGAAAAATCAATCAATACATCAAAACCAATTCTATTTTCACAGAGAATATGCTTTTAAAAGATTTTGAATGAGGAAGCAAAATACACAGGGGAATAATGTTTGTAAAACCACCTGTGAATTAAAGGTAACGATTATAAAATCTAGGCAAACAAGAGTGACGTGAATGGGGAAAAAGTCACAGACTTACACAGCAATGTTTGATTCTGTCCAGATACAAATCCTCAAACTTATGTACGGTCGGCACGAATTTAATCAGAAGGTTCAAAGGCCTCTTTTCTTTTACAAAATGATGGATAAAAGTTATATAAAAGAGAGTGGCCAAGAACTGCCAAGGCTCTTTCAGTGAAAACTGAGTGGGTGAAGATCCACCCCGCCAGATATCAAGTTCTATTACAAAGCTACAGTAATTAGGGTTTTGCCATATTCTTGAAGCAATGAACTACTTAAGGTGGGAGAGAATTTCTAAACCTTTAGGAATAGAATATAAGAGCGTGTTCTTGGATCTCCAGGCAGAAAGAGAATTTTTCCAGCATGATAAATCTAAGAGTAAAAGAACCTACTGGAGAAGGCAGATGCATTTGGTGATGCTGAGTCTAGGGACTGTTCACTGAGCACAATCATCCTCCCATGTACATGGTGGGATGTTGGCTCCAAGACCGCCTGTGGGTACCAAATTCCAAATTCCTTCTGCAGAACAGTATGCTGTTGACATCTTCCCTGTACAAGTCTTCCTGTGTTCTTCAAGGAACTCCTCCCTAGGGTATTTATGATTACCTCATACAATGTCCATACTGTGTACATGGCTATTATGCTGCCTTGTTTAGGGAACAACGAGAAAGTTTGTACATGTTCAGTTCAAAGGCAGTTTTTAAAGTGTGGTTTGAATGTAGACCATGTGAATACAGACAGCTGCCTGTAAATGGGGTGGAAAGACAGGTGACAGATCTATATTGTGTATATTGGTGATCTATATAAAATTAGCAAAATATCACACACAGAATATATAAGTAACTTTAAAAATATCATTGCTGATAGTGGCAAACCTTCAGAGTTTGTGGAGAGCAGAGGCAAAGGGGTCTGGGAGAGACGGAAACATTGAAAACATACGATGGTATTTGAAGGCATTTCTACAAGCAGGTACTTGACATATCTGAAAATGGGGCTGATCAGAAGAACAGTTCGTTTTGGCCTCGGCCAAGATAAACTGCTCAGGTGCAGATGTGGAGATTTAAATAGAGTCAGGACTTTCCAGGGTGGGAGTGAGACACTATGGGGAACTGACAGATACCGAGAAGGTGGTGGAATCAATGGGTTGGAAATTCTGATTGGTCTGAAGAATTCTGCACTGCGGGGCGGCCAAATAAGCGAGGTGGAAAGATACCAGGTGTGGTCAGAAAATGGAATGCTTACACCTGAGCTTTTGAATAGAGAACAATTGTTTCCCCCATCTTTCCCTCCCCTACTGAGAGGAAAGCACACAATCAGGTGCAGTCATATGGCAGAGAGATGGGGCATGCAAGACTCAAGGAAACATATCAGGCTTTCTGGAGACTCGGGGGGCATGTGAGGTCACCAGGGTGATGGGAGAGGATGTGAGCCCAATGGTGAGAAAGAATACGTAAGAGCTTAGTAGGTGGCTTCAACAAGGGGGAGCAGCCTTTGGTACTGTTTGATAGAAGTCACTTCAGTGAAACTAGTGATGTTGGGGGCAAATGGAGGGGAAGTGGCTGGGCCAGCAGTAGGCACCAGCAGGGAATACTTCTATTCCAGGCTCAAGGATCAGAGGACACAGAAGAGTCAGCCTCTCTCTCCCATCAGTTTCCTACAGGGACAACAGGGTTACAGTTGGGGGTAGAGAGAAGACAAGGGAACAGAGGTCATTTTTGCTGAGTCTGGTGAAAGGCACAGGGAGGAGAGGGTGAACCTCTCCAGGACTGAGTCAGATTCGAGCCATCCCAACTGAGTGGATGAGAGTTTAGGTGGTAACAGAAGGCTGGACTTTGGACAGTCAGTGACATGTATAAAATGTAAGACAAGTTGTGGTCTATCTGGGCCATGAAAAGAAGGTAGAAGTCACCGATTTCACAGGACCCAACAGTTGCTCAGTAACAAGTAACTTTTATTTTTTCTCATTAATTCTATTTTTATCTAGTCCTCACTATCACAATAAAATACTCGAGGTTACAAAATGGACAGAATCACCGACTTAAAATTTAACCTTGTATTGCATACTTTCAGAAATAAAGTTGCCAGGCAGTGGTGGTACGCTCCTTTAAACCCAGCACTCGGGAGGCAGAGGCAGGTGGACCTCTGGGTTAGAGGTCATCCTGGTCTACAGAGTGAGTCCCAGGACAGCCAGGACTACACAGAGAAACCCTGTAGAAAACAAACAGAAAAGGAAGAAAAAGAAGGAAGGAAATAGGGTTAAAGGCAGGAGCTCAGGCTTCCTAACTGTTATGCTGTGGAGTTATCCTGTTAAACCAACTGCCAGACCCCCTGAATCTATGTGCTGGCTCGCCATGATGGCTCCACCATTGTGGCTTTGCAGCCAGGGTCTTTTATTCTGTCACACAGGAGGGCGACCACTCTGAGAGGAAGAGACTGCCTTCAGGGAAACTACTTCACTGACAAAAGCATTTCTCACACACACCAACCTCAGTCTACCTCCTATACCAGGTTCCTACATTCTGGCCATGATTCCCTATCATCTCTGGGACAGCCCTGGGCTCCCGAGCCCACTTAAATGTCTTCAATGCACCAACACTAGGCGAATTACATGGCTCACTCATTTCTTCCCACAGAAACGACAGGCGGAGCTTTTACTCACGTAGCTCCTGTCTCCTTGCCCAACATAAATGTTCCCTGTGTGGACTCGCATAGCATAGCAGGTCTCTTTCTGCTTGGAGACTACAACACACAATTTGTAGCATGTTGCACTCGCTCTACTCAAAAACAAACTGTATGTTCCAAAATGTGCCCAGTGTTTATGGGTTTTGCCAGGCTTACTAAGGGAGGACCACAAAGCCTTCCCCTCACGGTGCTTCTCCAGGGCCATTTTGTCTGCACTCAACCACCCACCAACTATTCTTCCCCTTGCCTCCACCGCCTCGGTGATCAAAAGCTTTCCCGAATGTAGCAAAACCAGCTGCTGCTTCCGAAGGAACCCCAGTGGCCTGTGCAAACCATCCCCACCGTGCTTTGCAAGGCTTTGCACAGTGCTGGAGCACCACCTGGCAGTCCCTTGGATTTTTTTTGTGCATGTGATGCCTCGGTCTTGCCATCTCTGGATTGGGGCAGCTTCAGCCCTGAGCAGGGTCAGCTCAGAATGCAGGCGTGGGGCCAGGCTGGGTTCCCTATAAGGTCATCTGACACACCAAGAGCGGTCATTGGACAGAGGGGCTGCACCCTCTCTGCGCATGTGCACTCCTCAAGGTTGGGAGTAGAGGCAGCTGGGAAGATTCTAGGGACCGTGACTAAGATGGAGTGACCAGATGACTGTCAATCAATTAGAACAGTGATGCAGGGAACAGGGCTCCAGATTATAAGATACAGTGGTAGGCAGTCCAGGTCTTCGGAGAGACAGACTTTCAGAGTCTATGTGTGACATGGTTAGGACCGCACAGAGCGGCACACAGGAGCCTACAGCTCTAATGACTTCCACATTACACAGCTGGAGCATCTGGAGCAAGGTGGAAGTGATAGGAAATAAAATCTAAAAATTAAAATTAGACCCCCTCTGCCTCCAAGACCTAGATTTCACGGTCAGAGCTGTGAAGGAAGGAAGTGGATCTGTGACTATGGTTTAGCATGGCATTTCCCACTTACTAGGTGCTTCCCACCCACTGAGCACTGAGTGGAAAATAACACGGACCATTATCTGCTGAACCACGAAGGGACAGGGCTGAAATCAGCATGTTATTAGAAAGACCCGATGTGCCAGCAAACCGTTTTAATTGAATCCATCAGCGGGGAGAGATACGAAGAGGATTCCAAGCATGGCATCCCTGCTGCCTGGGATGCTAGAAGGGAGCTAGGACAACGGGGTTACCTGTTAGTGACGTAGTCAACAAGATGCTGCTTGAACATGAGGCTCCACTTCTTTATTGTGTTCAACAGAGAGGCCTTGAAGGGTCGCACATCTACTTGCATCCATCCTTCAAACACCTTGGTGGGCTCCAGGCTGACCACCTCGTCGTAGAGCTTTTCATACGAGTCTATCTGGACTTTAAAGTGGTGGAGGAGGGGTGGGCTCTCTGGGATACCATCCTCTGCATGGGCTTCTATCTCCTCGGGTGTGAGGACGTGCCCATAGAGCAGAAACTGACCGAGAATCTCCTTCCTGTCTTCCACGTAGAGGTAGGAGTACTGGCTGAAGGTATTCCGGTAGCTGCATCAGAGGGTCATCATTTTCTGCACCCTCTCCATGAGCACGCTCCGCAGGCTGGCTAGGTCAGCCATGTCCTCCAGCTCGGCCTGGGGGAGTGAGACAACAGCAGGGAGGTTACATCACTGCTTAGTGAGCTCTTCCAGATGTGGAGGAAAGGCAGATGCTTGCAGGTTCGGTACCTGATAGTGAGGAGGGTCGCTGTGTGGGGACAGTCGGGGAACCAGCGATGGTACTGCAAAGATGCTGTCAAGGAGATTCTCAACGATGTCATACAAGCCCCCCTTCACTCCAGAGTCCAGAGACGGGTGGAAAACTAATTCTGGGGGGACAAGACTGAGCTGTGCTTCAAATATCGGGGTGATCCCAGTCTTATACTCTGGAAAACAAGACGACAAAAATGATGGTGAGCAGGGGCATGTGGACAAGGCACCGTTTCATAAAAGTCTGACCCAAGCATTTCTTGAGAATGCAGACAACTGAAAATATAAACTCTGCCTGACAGCGGGAGGGGGCGGCCCTGCAGTAGTGTGTCTCCATAAGGAACCGCTGACATTCGGAATGAGCCTGTTTTTTGTGTGGGGCTCTCCTGGGGATCACGGGCATTTCCTTTTCTTGCCCTTGAAGTTCACGGTCCAGTGACAGAACCAGCCCAAGCCAGTTCCCTTCCACAGTCTCAACTGCCTCCTGGGGTGATGCCACTTCTCCTGCAGAGGAGCCCACATAGTCAACCACACAATCCCACCATGATTCCTTGCATGAGTAGGGTCTGCCTGTCCACATTCACATGGGAAAGAATAGCAAAACTTTGCAATCCTACATTTTCCGTTCCTCTTCTATAACCATGGGGCTTACTTTAATTCTGTAGTCTTGCAGTGATAAAAATTTTAAAAACAGCGTAAATAATTCACAGATTGCTGATTACTTGCTAGATGAAGTTGCCTTACTAGATTTAAGTCAAAATATAACACGGAGCACCATGTTCCATGTGTAAGGTGAATACTTAGAGTTACCGGTTACTGCTGACAATTGCACATCTTTTGACAGTAGAAACTGAACGGAAGAGTGTTGTGGGCTGCAGAGTGTGGGCTAAAGAAGTCTCCTGACTGAACCACTGCCCTCTTATTTCTGAGTAAAAGAGCTAAAACTGGGTGTGTGACCAAAGTCCTCACCTCTACAGGGATTTATATGTAATACTGTGATTCCCACTAGGGAAAGATTGGCTGGGACCCCTTCCTCCTTCCTCACAGACTAAACCTTGGCCGTGACATGACTCTCTCTACCATAGACTGAGGCCAAGCCCTGAAGAATGACAGATCTGCAGAATTAGAGTGACCTGCCACAAAACACCCATTCTCGTGGACTACTACTTGGGGTGGGGTGTCCTTCTTTATCCCTTAAGCCACATTTTGGATGGAGCTATGCTTACTGTAGCTTTCCCATTCACTTCAACTAAAAACTACAGGGTCCTCATAGAGCCTATGGAAGACTAAGATCTTACTTTTAAAACCACAGAGATTGAATAATGAATATTATTGTGGGACTCAGAGGGTCTCAACAGGTGCATTTCAACCTAAGGGAGACAAGTTTATTAAGAGTCTCACAGGTTTGATCTCTGGGGAGAGCTGGAAACAACAATACAAACAGTGATAAAAATCCCATGGAATTCGTCTTTAAATAGGTTGGGCATCGCATGCCTGAAGTGTTTGGGGCTAGGAGGACTCCAGGGGAGTTAGACTAGCCACACAGACAAACTGCCCATGGAGCCGTCCTGATCCAAAGTCTCAAATGGTCTGACAGCCAAAGCTTTTAGGCCATGGCTAGTATCTCAGAGCATTCTGGGTTTCAGAGTTTTAGTCAGGGCTGTGTGATGTGCAGTCGCCACACATGGCACATTGCCGTAGAACGTCATACCTTAGTAGATAAGCCTGCATATGGTTTACATCACTTACAAGATTTGAGAGAACATTTGAAGGCTGTGGGACTGTTTGCCACACATGCTGGCATAGGAATGAAACCCCTACACTGGATAAAATGTAGACACCATCATGACAGGAGGAACACTGCCCTCCTTCTTCAATGGAGGTACAAGCCAGTCCTTTTGCAGCTAATTTGCAGGGGATGTTTCTTGGTGGGGTAGGTAGCATGCAATTTGTCATTTATGCAACCTGGAGCAGATATAACAAGGCAGCCAACCAAAGCCATAGATACATGCAGTCTTGACCCAACTCAGAGAAGCAGAAATGGACCTAAACAAGAAAAATCTAGTGTCTTTATCTGTAAAACTCTGTTTTTGTTTTGTTGTGGGTTGTTTTTGTTGTTGGTTTTTTTGTTTGTTTGTTTTTTTGTTTTTTGTTTTTTTGAGATAGGGTGCTTCTATGTAGCCCAGTTGGACTGGAATTTGCTATGTTGTCCCTCCGGCCTCAAACTTGTGTTTCTCCTGCCTCAGCCTCCTAGATGTTAGAATTATAGGTGTGTACCAGCACACCTGGGCTTAAATTTCATAGCAGCCATAAAGTCCATGTGCTGCTATGAAATATTCACCACCCAAAGGATTTGGAAGGGCTGTATGCTGAAGAAACGATGTTCCTATTCTTTCTGGTCTTCAGGGAAGGGAATATTACGTTGATGGTCTTGGAGGAACACTGCCAGTTATTCTCTATCCTTTCATTTCCAATCTTGTCTTCCATCAGAGGGCCAGTGGTTCATCAGGCCATTCCATATCAACATTCAGATAGCAACTGGGCAAGGGTGGGGTCACTAACCCGAGATACCGTCTGTGGGTACTGTCCCTAAAGTGGCTGTGTCATCCATCATCCTAGTTCTAGGCAAGGGTTGGGTGGAAGCTGCCCAAATTTCCAACTTCAGGGAAGTCTGTCCAGTTCACTAAGAAGAGAACGCTCATGTTGGTAGCCAAGGGCTAGTTTTCAGGTTTCAGTGTCCCGGGATCTAGAAACCAACCTCCCAGAGTGCATTGCCATCCTTTTCTCATTTGGGGCACCCCTGCTCCCTACATGCAGAGATCACACTTTGCACCCCACCTTTTCCAGCTGCCAATGCCATGGAGCTGTATTTTGCAGATACACTGAGCTGAACACTTCTACTGTCTGCATTCTTTCATGGGCTGGGTATCAGGATTCACGTTGGTCTGCTAATGCTATCTCTGTTCTTGGTTATAGCTGACATTAGACACCCATCTATCTCACTTTGATCCTCTGCCTTCAAAATCTTCCTTTGATTGTGTATTTTGACCCATTCTTCAACATGACCCTTGCTAGGCAACCCAGAATTCATCAGCATGTGAAGGTCTAGTTTAATTTTTAGTCTTGAACTTTTTTGCCCTTTCTATAACACCATTTACTAGCCAAGTTGAGATGTTCTAAGGATTTTGACTCTGTGCACCTTACCCCAGTTTGTCCACTCTAATTCAAAGTCTTTATCTCTTTCTAATAGCTTCAGAGATGGCTCTTTACCTTCTTAACAGTTTTCTCCCTTCTGAGAGCTTTATTCTCTCTTGCTTTTGTCTCTTTCTCACACATAGTCCTGTTTTTGTTTTTTTGTTTTTCCTATTTTGCCTGGTAACTTCAAACCCTCTGTGCTGCACAAAGGCCACAGAGCTAGAACATGTCCAAGACACAGAATATCCCCCCATCTGCCCACAAGTCAACTGCAAAGGAAGCTGTTCCTTAGTAACCACTTCGCATGGCTCCAGCTCCAGCCTCTCATTTCCTGGACCTTGACTTTTGTGGAGTCCTCTCTTGCTATGTGTGCATGTGATGTTTAGAGTCCCGAAGCTTTTCTCTTTGCACCACCCTCTGCTAGTTTACTCAGTATCACTCACAAAACATCCCAGCACTTTGGCAAACCTCAACTGCACTTCACTTTGATATAGTAGCAACTGCTGCTGCTATCTGCCCAGTCATGGCCCATTGCCCTCCGTTGGTAGTCACCAGTGTTTTCCAGCAGGTATTTCAGAGAACACTCAATGGCAAGAAAGAATCCATCCAACAACATGGAATCGATGTAGTTCACATATGTCTTCCAGATGCTGGATGCTGGGTCTGCTGCAAATAGAACCAGGTTTTCCTACAAAAGAAAAAAAAAAGGAAAGGGGTAAGCCATATTTAACAACACGGGAGAACTGGAAAAACCATTACCAATTAAAAACTCATACAAAAAATAAACAACAGCAACAACAACAACAAAACCTCTCAGCGAAGTTCCACATCCTTGCAGTCTATTCTGGCAAATGGAGAAAGCCATTGGCCGAGAAGAACATAAATCAGGTCTGAGAAGGAGATGTGGGGCCTCGTCTGTCCCCGAGGATGGAGGATAGGGTCTGGATGGCTCCCCAGGGGGAATGCTGAGGGAAATGGCACACATGTATTTTGTCAACTCTCACTGCTCATACTGCCGAGGGAGGAACATCAGAGGAGAAGGTGTGGTAGGCAGAAGGATGACTAGGATTCGGAGCTGCAAAGTATTTTCTGTATAATCCTTAGACATGGGCTGTGCTCTGTGGCTGGCACTTGATATTAATGAAAGGCCTTACATCATCCCACTAAGTGATTCAGAAAACGAACCATATGAGAAATCTCTCTGTGTATGTCTCTCTGTCTCTATCTCTGTCTGTCTGTCTGTGTCTACCCCCCCCCCCACTTCTCGACCCAGGATACCCTGAGTATCACCATGGTAACAAGGTTTGGACATCAAGAAGTGGAAGCCCAAGTGTTCAATGATGCTCGGCACAGACATCCATCTGCTTTTCCTCATTTCCATGAAGCCTTTGTGCTTCTTCCTAGGTAACCCAGGGAGGTGACTCCCTTAAATGGCTCACGCTTACCCCTTTGCCAAACACTGCCACATTATAGGTCCCGCTGGTACTTAATGATTTCACAATCCTGCTTTTAAGCGACACGATTCTAAGATTTTTAAGATGCATTACCAACGCCTTTACATCCTAAGTAGATTTAAGGTTTTCTTAATGACTTTAAGCCCATCATTATGCAAATTGTAATATGTGATGATGTGCAGGAGCTTGCAGGTGTTAATATGTATGTTTCTCCACTAAGTAACGGTTAAGCTTCTTTTATGTGACAAACTTTCTGTTTCACACACAAAAAAAGGTCAGGCTTAGAAAACAGAGTCGATTTTTTATTGGACAAGACCATGGTAGTTGTAAAACAAACAACGAACAAGTGATCTACGTACACTGTGCACACACATGCAATCCTAATTCTCAGTAGGCTCAGAGAGGAGGACCGTGACTTCAGGGCAGTCTGGGTTAAAGAGGGAGACACCATCACTAAAACAAAATAACTGGAACCCAAAATATATTCTCAAGTCTGGTGAAAAGAAGATCCAAGGAGCTTGTTATAAACCCCATGCCGGGTGAGAGCAATGAAAATCCGCTCAGGCACGTCATAGCCAAATTGAAAACTGAGGAAAGAGTATGCCTCCATCTAGTCAAAGCAACTTGAGCTGGGTGGTGGTAGCGCATGTCTTTAATCCCAGCACTCAGGAAGCAGAGGCAGGCAGATCTCTGTGAGTTCGAGGCCAGCCTGGTCTACAAGAGCTAATTCCAGGACAGCGAGGGCTGTTACACAGAGAAACCCTGTCTCAAAAAACTAAAGGTAGAGGGGCGGGGAAGAAACTCAAAAAGAGGTAATATAGTCCAGAGAAAACAAAGACACAATTATGACCTGCTTCATATGGAACTGTGTGGGGATGAAGGCCAAGCAACAGTGTATGAAATAGAGTCAGACTACATGGGATTCTGTATGCAGTAAAACTGCCCTTCTGAGACCAGGCAAAATCAAGGCAAGTTTTGCTCAAAGCTGAGCCGCTGTATTAACGTGAACTCCAGGAGACTAAGTCATATTCCTTAGGTCTAAGAGAGATGAATGTGGACAGCAGCCCAGATCTCCAGGAAAGTGCAGAAGGCATGACTCTGCTGAGTATGTGGGTAAAGGGAGGACACTGTTAATATTTCTAAGTTTTGCTGGGCAGTGGTGGCTCACGCCTTTAATCCCAGCACTTGGGAGGCAGAGGCTGGCAGATCTCTCTCTATGAGTTCAAGATCAGCTCCTGGTCTACAGAGTGAGTTCCAGGACAGGCCCCAAAGCTACACACAGAGAAACCTTGTCTTGAAAAGAAAAACAAAACAAAACAATACAACAAACAAACTAAACTGCATGGAAGCCACAGACATCAAAGAAAGAAAGGTCTAATGTCAAGACCCTAAATTCCTATCCTGGGAGTTTATTTTAAAAGATAAACAAATAAATCCTAAAATTACTAAATCTAGTACTAGAAGACATCAAGAAAACAAAGTAAAAAAAAGTTCTTCATCTTTCAATGGCATAATTTAGGCAATTATCTCCTTCGTTTAATGGGTCATCATTTGCATTTCTGACTGGACATCTTAATTGTGTTTTAAGAATAGCCTTTATAGAATAGTCATTTCTTCCTGACTTCTGACATGAGTCAACCTGCCAGACAGTGTCCATGGCTTTTTACAGTAGGGTTGGGGCTGGCGGCCATTTATATCCCAATACTCACAGAGAGGCTTTAGTTGTGGGTGGTGGGACACGAGGCTGACCACACTACTGGACAAAAGGCCTGGCTGTATTAACTGTGGCACTGTGAGTTCTTTCTTCTGATCATGACAGGGATGTCACGACACACTCTCAACTCTCAAGGCTCTTTAGAGAGAGGTCAGAAGGATAATGGGGTAGAGCCACACCAGGCTGCATGGGCGGGGGCTGACTGGCTAGGGCAGTCAATGATTTTGGATTCTGCTCTGCCACATCCTCCTAGCTTGAGGGGTTACAGGTGAGACTTGGAGTTAATTTAGACAGTGGTAATACTGACACGTTGATTTGGGGCCCCTATGATCTCCTGGCTTTAGTTGTTTTACTGTTAGTTTGAAGTTTTATTCTTGCCTTCAGAAGACACAGCATCTATTGATTATTCTAACGCACAGACTCCTTTCTAGCATCCAAACACCCTTCTCGATACTGCGTCTAAGAGACCGGTTGTTACCTGAACAAGAGCGTGAATCTTAACGCCAGATTCCCTGATGAGGCCGTAGTATTTTTCCTTGCGATCCTGCTGATCATCCAGAGAAAGGGGGCATTCTTTTTTCCCATCTTTTCTCTTAAATATTGGAGACACCCATGCTTTCATGATGTTCTGAATCTCTTCCACGTTGTCTTTGGTCTTCTGAATTCTTTGTTCCAGGTCATGAATGCTATTGGTTATTTGCATGGTATAATCCCAAACGCCTGCTCCCCGAAAGAAACAGAATTAACTGAAATGGTACCTGGTGGTGGCAAAGCTGAGGGGCTATGTGTTATGATGGATGGCAGTTTATGCCTGAAGGATTTAGGAGACTTTTCTGTGCAGGTTACTTCATTTTCAGCAGAGACCATTCCATCCTGACTTTATTAAAAAGTCAGCCCTTCCCATAATTCTGATTATACAGTAAGACAAACAATCTAGCTATCACATACATAAGAGTTATCATTGTTACTAGGGAATTCCAGAGAAATTAGATGCTTTTATGTGGATTAGTCATCTTTTGATTATAGTAACTTGCAATGTACTGTGGGTTGAAAACTGGTATTTTTTCTCACATATTGGGTAAAGTCCTAACATGGTTAATGGAATATTCTACAACTTTCATGAGCTAGCTGCGATCTCCTTTTGGAACTCTAAGCTTTCTGGGGACTTTAATTATCTTTCCTATTCCATAATTCTTCACATTTTAGATTAAACTTTGTGATAGACTTAAAAATCATGGCAATCTTACATAATTTGGGTTTTATCTATTTCCTCCTCTGCCCCTGACAAATGCGTCTGAGAAGAGGCAGCGCTTTGTTTCTAAGCCAAGTCAGCTTGCAGAGGATAATGAGAGGCCTTTTAGCTTTGCTGGGTTTTTCAGTCCCCACATTCCCTTCTGACTGTTACCTTCTGTTTTCCAGCTCAGTGTCTCCTCCGCAGCTCTCAGGCGGAGATCAATATTTTGCAGCTCGTCCTCTACTAGCGGAAATTCCACCTCAAGCAGAGTTTTCATAACCTTGTTGTACCAGTTTGCCATCAACTCCAAGTTGGCCACAAGCTGCCGATAGAATTCCCTGGAGGAGAACATGGTTGCTGCTGTCTCGGGAATAAGTTTCACTTCAGTGGACTGGAGATAGCTCATTTCTTTCAGCACTGAAATCAGCTGGGGAAAGAAGCCAACACAAGTAGCGTTTGCTCAGGGGCAGCAGGAAAGCAGCTGTGTCCAGGAAGGACCCAAGAATCTCAGGGGTCTAAAGGCCTTGGGCCTCTAGTTGACCTCTGTCCCCATCAGTTCTTGGCATACAGCTCAGGGAAGGAAGAGTAAGCATTCAGCAGAAAGAAGACAACTTGGAGGGCAGCGAGATGACCAGTGGTGTAAAATGGAAGAACAAGAAGAGGAGATACTGAGAAAGGAGCCACTGGCAACAAAGGGGAGGTATTGTTTCCTATGCTTAGAATATGTGGCTCCTGAGAAGAGGCTATGCTGCCAGAATATTCACCTGGGGGTGAATCACCTGCTGGAACAACCCACAGGCATGCAGAGATGGAAATGTAAACTCGGGTAGGGTAGTATCTTCATGCATGCACCCACAGAGGAGCTGTGCAGGTTGAGAGAAGCCCATGACAAAGCTGTCAGATGGACTCAGGATAGCCCATGACTTCTGTAACCCTTATCTGGCATTTCCTTGTATTCTAATACACTAGGAGGTGGGGAAAGAAGTCACCCGGCCCCTACTCCCACAAACGTCTGTGAGCCCCTAGGTTTACTGGCAAATCCAAAAATGAAAAGCCCAGAAGATGAGATCTTAGGAAACACAGAGAGGTCCTGGCAGGGACAAAGCTTTAAGTCCTCCCCACTTCCTTATATAAAGCCACCAGACACTAGCTTGCCTTCTAAGAGCTGAGGTCTTCATTGACAACTACCAGCCAGTCAAACTGAGAGTACCAGTTGTCCTACTGGGAGTACCAATAAGTTCTACTGGGAGTACCAATAAGTTCTACTGGGAGTACCAATAAGTTCTACTGAGAGTACCAATAAGTTCTACTGGGAGTACCAATAAGTCCTACTGAGAGTACCAGCCAGCCCTGAGAGTACCAGTTGTCCTACTGGGAGTACCAATAAGTTCTACTGAGAGTACCAATAAGTTCTACTGAGAGTACCAGCCATACAACTGAAAGTAGGACAAATGCTAGCTATTCATTGGGAAATGAATTGCTTCCTATTTACTTTGAAGCGTGCTCAAGATGAATATCAAAAACTTCAATATAAAAAGCAAAGCCAGAATATGTGTGACTATTATATGCTGAGGTAGAGAAGCTTATTCTAAACAAAACCACAACATAAGATACAAAACTATCTGCATAAAATATCAGGCAGGTAATGAAATGACAACCTAGAGCAATATCTGAAGATTAGATAGATAGATAGATAGATAGATAGATAGATAGATAGAGGTAGATAATCTCATGTCTCATGTAGTCTAGGCTGACCCTCACCCCTCTCTGTAGCTGAGATAGCCTTGAATTACCAGTCCTCTTGATTTCATCTCCTGAGTGCTAGGATTACAGATACCAGCACCCTCAACCTTCTTCATTTCTCATTATCTGGGAGTTATTCCCCAAATATCCTAACAAATTACCAGTAAAGGAGACTACTTCTACTAAAGAATGGTTCGTTGGTATATATGAACAAAAGAAGTCATTCACAAGAAATACAAAACCACAATGAGAACATCCTGGAAGCCCACCTTCACCAGTAATCAAATATATGCAATTTTATGGGGAGTTGTTTTTGTATCAATAGTCTGGAAGTGATATTAAGAAACAGAATGTATCCTGTTGTCAGTAGAAGGACCAAGTTAACAAACTTTATTAAATCTCAAAATGTGGCTATGCTTCAGGTAGCAGGAGTGACACCTCCAGGACAGACCTGTTAGTTGGTACTCATTGCCCCCTCCAAGATTTATAAAACCTAATGTTGCCAAGGGGATGAAATAACCTTTAGTGGAGAACCTTTGATCAGGTCTTTCCCCTAGGACCTTCCTTTGAGATTTTTCATATGCTGTCTAGTAAGATAGATTTTTACATAGTAAGATACCGATTCCCAGTTGGATTGTTGGTTCCTTGAAGGCAGAAAAAAAAAGTGATATCACAGCTCTAATGGCAATTCCAACATGTACTTCAGACCCTTCACAAGAAGCAAGTGTGTGAGGCAGGTCATGGAAGTCTGCGACCAAATGACGGAAGGTTCTTCACACTGTACTCAAGAGTAAGCAACAATGACTCGGTCATTTATGAACAGCATATACAACCACAGCCTCATACCTTCACATTATCCAGTCACAACATAGCTGCCTTAGTTGGTACACATATGTTTTATGATGTGTGCACAATGGTAAATCGTTTAGCAATGTATTTCTGAAGAAGCGTCCCTGTTATTATGTAACCCATGCCTGTTTCCTCATTGTGAAAAATCAAATCTACTGGTCAACCTGGAGAAAGACTGTAAACCTGGATAACTTACAAAAATATTCTGACTGAGGATTTAACCCCCCCACACAAGAAAGTGCAGGGTGGAAGTTCTTTTCATAGTTGTTGAAATTCTTTTAAAAGCCTCTTGACCCTTGAAACCAGCAGGTCCAGGGAGGCTGCCGGAAGAACAGTTAGGTGGAAGTTACCGTCACCCAGCTGACCTGTGGGCTAAAGTTGACCGAGAGCTGCTTGGTGTGGGGGTCACGATGCAGAAGCGGCAGGGAGAGGTTGTACTGTGACTTCTCTGACACCGTCTCACACCAGTCCTCGTAAAGCCTTCTCTCATATCTGCAACAACCAGAGACGGCAGCCCTCTCAGAAACACCCTGCAAAGCCCCAGATCCTGGCCCTGCTCTGTGATACAAACTAGAAGCAGCTAGGGTCTGACCGAGCCAGGCTGAGGCAGCATCCTTCAGGAGCTCGCTGATCTTTACACGTGGTGCCACTGCAATCAGAAAAGACTCTAATTGGTCTTTGGGGGTGAGATGGAAAGTCATGCTTAGATCCAGAGATGCAGAGAGACGATATTAGGAACAACGGCTCTCACACTAACCTTCAAGTACCCCATGGAGTGTATTATTCGGTTATCATACATTGATATGACACACGCCATGTGCAGAGTTTGGAGACTAAATCAATGAATTAATTAACCCAAGATAAATAGAGTAAATGGGACAGGGGACCATAGGAAGATTACCAGAATACAGAGCAGCAAAATCAGTCTTAGAGGGGATAGTGGGTGTTGGACATCTGACGGCAGAGGCGAGGAGCTGGAGGGGAAGAAGGAGATCAAGGAAGCCTCATGGGAGAGATGATAGAGCAATTCTTGACTCAGTCCCATGGCTGAGCAGAGGTGGCTGATGATCCCATGAAAAGCAAGGGTGATGTGTGGACGTGAGAAACAGCCTGAATGAACCGGGGACAAAAGGGGAGGGTACAGCTGAGGCTGGAGGGATGGGAATAATGCGAACCTTTGAGTGGTTTCCAGTTGTTAGGGATGTATTGACATTATTGGATTTGACCATAGCGTGCACATCGAGGGACACAAAGATGGAGGCAGGGAGGGCTGTCAGAAGCCACTATGGTAGTTCAGGCTGGAGTGGATCTAGTTGTTTGAGAAGAGTCCAGTGACGGAGACAAGGAAGAGAAGATACACCTAAGTATTTACAGGATCTGGGCATGGTGGCGCACACCTTTAATCCCAGCACTCGGGAGGCAGAGGCAGGTGGATCTCTGTGATTTTGAGGCCAGCCTGGTCTACAGAGTAAGTTCCAGGACAGTAAGAACTGTTACACAGAGAAACCCTGTCTCAAGACCCCCCCCCCAAAAAAAAAGGATATTTTAAGGGGTAGATGTGTGGGTTCCTGGCAGATAGAGATACCACCAGTTCATTTGTCTAACCCAATGGCAGACAATGTCAGAACCTGGGCTTTCTGTGCCTATGCCCTGCTCTCCAGAATCATGTGAAAGGCAGAAGGCAGTACCGTGTTTGAGGAGGGGCCTGTAGACCCTGAACCTCTAAAAGATCCATTGGGCTTTAGAGTCGCAACCATTACGGGTCCAGATGCAAATCTTTCTTTCACTTTCTCTCTCAAAGGATGGAGGCCATATTTCGAGACTTAGTTTCACTCCAGACGGTACACACTACTGCTTTCTGTTCACTGAGCAGCGCCTGCAATCCCAGATCTCTCAGAGCACCGTGTGTGGAACCTCCACCTCTCCACAAGGTTCACAGACCCAGGGACATGATACTGGGAACAGATGTGTGTCCAGAGGAGAGCCACATTTACCCAGAGATTTGTTTTCAAGACTCTAGAATAATCACTCACAAATTGCTCGGCTATAACCATACAGCACACGGTGATGTCTCAGAGCTGATACAGAACAAGCCCTATGAACAGCAAAAGGCACACGGTGTGGGGGCGGGGCAATCTGCAGGGTGACGCAGTCGCAGAAGCTGCTTACTTTTCTAACAGTGAGAGCAGATCTTCGTATTTTTGTATCATTCGCTTTCCTTCAGCAGATTGCAGGCACCTATCAGTTCACAAAGGGGGAGAAAAACGAAAGACATACGATTAGAAGAAGCCCAAATTATGACCTGATTAATAAACTGCAGTCTACAGAGAAAGTATTGATACCTGGGAGACTGAGGCAGGAGGAATATGCGTCTCAGCCCTGCCTGAGCCACATACAGGGATCCTATGCATCTCAAGAAAGAAACAACAAAACAAAACGGAGATGGGACAGTCTCCTGGGCTGGTTTTCAAAGGGCCTTGGAAGAGATTGCATTCTCCTCCCTGAACATCCTCAACAGGCCACTAGAGGGCATCTGTACATCCTAAAGTTCCAGGCCATTCCCCAGATTAGAGGAACAGTGGACTCTCTAGTGCCTGTGGGCTCCGCTAACTGCTCTCCTGGCTAAACTGGTCATATATACACCAGATAATTGAAGTTCCACAAAATATGAATAAAAGGAAAGTTGAGAGAGTAAAGAAAGATTCTAGGTGATATTGTTTTCGGGGTATAAAGAAAAACAGCCATATAACATTAATAACATCACATGCATGTATATGTGCATATAATAAATAGGCAATAGATAAATGATGATTAATAGATAGATATATAGAGGGAGACAGAGAGAGATAGATACAAGGACACAGAAACATGGCGACTCCCTTTCCCAGGTACAGATAGAGGGGTTTCTGAAATCCGTCCAGGACTTGATCAGAAACACTGCTACTCCCTGACATGTTTACATGAATCCCTGGCTACCTCTCAACTCCTAAAATGAGCACACACGCAATGTAACACACACACAGATATACACACATACATGCACCTGCACACAGAAACACATCACAAACACTGTAGTCTCACACGTGCACGCAGAGGCTTCTGCCAGGAAGCCGAAGATGGCAGCAGAATGCAGGAAGAGTCTGCCCTGCAATACCGCTGCCCACAACTCCCGGCCTCCCCCTGCTTTGACACAAACTGTAAGAGGAAATAAATGCCCGGCTCTAGGGAAAACGGGTGAGGTATCTTTAATTTTCAAATATCTTCACACTTACTGTGTGGAGTCTGTTTCTGTGTCTCCTGCTAGCAAAACAGGGAAGTTTATTGCTAAATCTTTAACATCCACTTTCCCCTTTTGCCGGTACAGGTTTCTTCACATGTTCCCTGGAGACTTCTACAAACCCCTAACTCGCTCAGAGAGAACGCCGACTGCTTTGCTCCCTTTGTGCTGACTGAGCAGCTGTGTCTCGTCACGCTCCGGACCAGGCAGGTGGCTTGCCCGTCACATTCCCTAATTCCCTCACACACTGCAGGATTCCTACAGGTCTCACAAGGGCCACATCTCAGATTTGGATCTGGAAGGACTAAGGCAGAGGCGCATGTGGTTTAACAAAGAGCATGCATCGGGCCATGTTGCCCGGTTGTTTGCAGAGAGGTCACCGGAAGCAATGCAATGATGTTTGCACTTTACTTTGTGGTAGAAGCCAACAGAATTCTCTCTTTTTAAAAAATGTTATTTTATGTGTGTGAGTGTTTTGCATGTACATGCCTGTGCACTCGTGTCCATGGAGCCAGAGAGGGAATTGGATTTCCTAGATTGTATACAAGCCACCTAGCAAACAGTCACGTTATTTATGGAGGAAGCCCAGAACTAAGAACTAGCTGGGGTGGGGGACTACCGAGCCTGGGTACCTCTTAGGAGCTATGCTTCTTGCAGGATCCACTGCAGTCTCTGGTACAGCCAACCAGCAACTCATCTCCGCCCACCTGCCACCCAGGCCCAGAACACTCTGTCCTTTAGCTGTTGTTCCTAAGGCCATTCTTTGCTCTCCCTGCTCACATGTCTCAGAGTTGGCTTCCTAGGAACCAGACCTCTGGCAGCTAAGCAGTTTCTTTGCCTGGAAGTAGCCTTCATTGCCCCTGCATGTCTTCTTCATTTTGCATTAAGGGGTATGTCCAAGGGGGCTGGGGGCTCAGTCCTGCTTCAGGCAGAATTATCTATGGCTGGAGACCATTGGAAAGAACTGTGGGCTGGAAGCCAGAGCCCCAGACGTCTCTCAGTGATTTCTTGACTGTCTCTGGGACCAGAGGTGAGTCACGGCCCTTCTTTATGCCTAGTTTCTCTATCTGCAACATTAAAAAGCTTATCCAGGGCAGAACAGATATCAGCTTCTCTCTAAGGGGAGATTGCTCATGTCAGAGCTGCTTGTCTGACTGGTGACCCTGGAGTGGGGGAGTGACTGATCCCTACAGATGCCATGCTTCTGTCTCACGTCTTGAAAGAAATTTAATCTTGCTACCTGAGCCCCCGGGTCTCCGCGGCCATCCCTGACTCACGCCAATGGCCAGCTTCCAAATCCTTTGCCTTTGTTGCCCTTAGCAATGCCAAGGGCTTTGAACAAGATCAAGTTGTCTACAAAGAAGGCATCAGAGAAAGACTGCCTGTCCCTGGACAGGAGGCATCCCAAACACCTGGTCTCCTCTTGCTTCTTGCTAGCAGGCAAGAGTCTTCTAAGCGACTCAGCTTCTAGACCCAGCCATGAAGCAAGGTTGTACCTCCCTAAGCTGGCTATCATTAATCACCAAAGGGAGTTTGCCAAAGAAACAGAGTCCCAGCTCAGATTCAGACTTGACATGTGAGGCCAGGGAGCTACATCTCTAAAAAAAAAAAAAAAATCACACATCACACTTGGGAATTACTTGTCATTTCCCAACTACCCCGGTGGCGCAGAGAGTTCTTTTCCAAGGAAGCAATATTGAGGGCCTCCTCAGAGTGTGAAACCCCTGGTTTGGTTTTCCTATAGCAGGCTAAGTATCAGTTAACCCTGAATGATCCACATCTCAGCTTACATGTACTAAAACCATTGCTGTTTAATAGAACCTAGTCTGGGGCTGAGCAGGGAATGATGGGTAGATATTTTGTTTCTGGGGGGCTGGTGCCAGGGAGGCTCAGTCAGGTGCCTCTCAAGAATCAGGTACTCACGGATGTGTGGTGTGTGTGAAGTTGCTGAAGGGACCCTGGATGCGCTGCCTCAGCTCCCGTGCCCAGTGGATGCCCCCAGCCATGGTGGGCATGTTCTTGTGCACAGGCGAGAATCCTGCAGACAGGAATAACTACACTGAAGAGAAGGCACAGCCCCCAGCTCCCTCCACTGCGGGAGAGCTTTTTCTAGTTATCCCTACATTGCTGCATCTATTTCCAGACTGACATCGCCCTGGGCCCACACTGAGTCAAATGCCCGACTAAAGAGACCCTTGGGAGAATACAACAGCTCAGGGAACATGACTCCCCTGCCCAGTCATTCTGACTGGTCTGGCAGCTGGTCATTACTTTTCAGGATACCTCAAGAAAGTTTTGCTTGAACACTGAGGGTTGAAGACAACTGTCTCAAACAGAAAGGTTCACCTTTCTGAGACTCAGTTTTCTCCGTTGTAAAATGCGGGTGGCATCTCTCTTTTGCTTAGCGACAGTCAAAGGATTTTGTTGGAATTCAGTCAGGTTATGATTATAATTCAGCCATGTGGATTATGAAGTATGTCGGCTGCCTGTGTTTATTATCTCAGTCCATATATTGAATTTCTTTCTCTATAAACAGTTACCACGATTTAGCAAAGGGGAGATTTCACCTAAAGATAAAACCACTCCACCTTCAGTTTCCCTGGTAGGATTAGGGCTGCCCACCATCTCCTGTCATTTCTAACTCTGCAGAGGAGCTGAGTGAGGGGACTGTCCTTTTACCTCACTGTGAGCTCCACCGCAGAGGTGTGACATCTCAGGGTTTACATTAGCTGCAGACTCTATCTTACATGTTTGAAAGTCAAACATGAGTTTATTTCCGTTTCCTACATGTTTCTTGAGTCCTTGCTAGATGCAAGGCATCTGTTTGGGGTCTGGGTGAGAGGCAAAATCATTAACACTGAGAGGTGGTTCATCACAGCATGCGAGCCACATTCCACCCGAGATAAAAAGAATGGTCGCTAGAGGACTGTGGCCAACAGGTCCAAGGGTGGGAGAAGATGGTGTGGAGTGTGACAGCCCCTGGTCGCACTCCTGCTCGTTCCTCTCTCCAGAAGCACAGTGGTTACAGCAATGCAGGGCACAGGTAACTTCTCTCCAGGCATGTAAAATGTACATTGAATGATCATGACGATCTACCAGAGTGACAACAGGGATCCATCAGTTCACCGATTATGCCAAGGCCACAGCGGACCAGTGGTACTCAAGGTTTCACTGATCTAGGTCACCCCAGCCATCTCAGTTCTCCCACACGGAAAAAGTACAGGTCAGTGAACTCTGCAATCGCCCAAGATGATCTGGAATTTCCAGCAGAAAGGACTATGCTTGTTGCTCTCTGAGGATGTCCTGTATCTATAAGTTATTCCGAGGAGCATAAGTGCATTCTGCCCATTCCAGTAACAGAACACATCCCTCATACTCCCCTGACAACCGCCCTACCATGCTCCGCCTCCTCCTGGATGCGCTGACTGTAGAGGAGCCTCACAGCATCCAGGTCTCTGCTGAACATTCGGATGAGGGCCAAGTATTTGTGTGACACATCGTGTGCTACCAGAGGCCTTTCAAGGAGGGTTCCCGCGATGTCTAGCAGCTGTAGAGAGGATAATGACAGGCACTTAACCTTCCTGGGGCTGCCAACCTTCTGCCTCCTGTTCTGTTTTCCCTTCTTATGACTCAGTACAGGAGCGATGCACATATGTTATGGTGGAACTCTAGCGGCGACCCCCACATGGGGATATCTAGAACTTTTCCCTTCTCCTTTCTTGGCTGCTTAGATAGTTGGGGGAAGGTTGGGAGTATTTGCTTTCTGAGCGAAGTTTTCACTCTGGCACAGGCTTGGCCTGGAACTCATGATCCTCCCATCTCAGCATCCCTAGTGTGGGGATTACTCATGTGTCCCACCTCAGGTACTCTGTCCTTTGTCATGCTGGGAATCTACCAAGATTCCTAAGGGTTGAAATAAAAGGAAAACAAAAGACACAGGAAGGTAGACTGAACTGCACAGGAAATATACAACACATAAGGGAGGGTGGTTGTGATGTGCAGACAGAGGTTGCTGTCCCACCTGGTCCTGCAGCCATTCAGTCCCAAAGAAACACACAGAGGTCTACATTATTTATAAATGGGTTGGCCTATTAGCTCAGGCTTCTTATCAGCTAACTCTGACATCTTAACCCATAATTCTTGTCTGTGTTAGCCACATGGCTTGGCACCTTCTATCAGTGAAGCATTCTCATCTTGCTTCCTCTGCATCTGGGTGACAGCTGCAGACTGAGCCTTTCCTCTTCCCAGAATTCTCCTATTCTGGTTGCCCTGCTTGGCTACTAGCCAATCAGCATTTTACTAAGCCAACACAAGTAACAAATCTTTACCGGGTACAAGACCATTGTCCTGCAGTAGTGATGGAAAAAGATAGAAGAATGTTTCAGGAATGAGATGAGCTGCTCTGTCAATCATAGACCTGACAAGGACAATCTGAGGTGTTACATTAAATCAAGCCCAAGGTGTTTACAAAAAAAAAAAAAAAAGGACATTGTTTAATGATGCCCTGTTCCTGTATTGTGAATTTTTTCAGTGTGATGCTGCCTCAGCCTAAGTCACATAGGGACTCAGTCATATTAGGATAAGTACTACTGTTTTTAAACCTGAACTCCATTAGACCAGTGGTTCACAAACTCCCTAACCCTTTCATACAGTTGTGGTGGTGTCCTCCAACTATAAAATTATTTTATTGCTACTTCATAACTGTAATTTTTCTACCTTTTAGGAATTGGAATGTGAATATTTTTGGAGATAGAGGTTTTCCAAGAGTCATGACCCACAGGTTGAGAAATGCTGCAATATAAGCTTCCATTTCTACTTCACACTTCAAGTCAGAGGTCAAAAAAGAACAGCCACTGCAGGGCCAAATTTGTTTCATGGTACATTTTTCAAATGGTCTTTTTCAGAGAGAGAGAGAGAGAGAGAGGTAAATGAAAATTGTATATAAAAGTCAAGATTATACCCATAAATTCTATAACTGGAAGTGGAATAGACCCCATGTGTCCTAGACCTGAAGCCCATTCTGCCACAAGCTCACGCCACACCAAGCCATTCTCTCATTGCTTTTTAAAATCACTACCCTTCAAAGTATGAGAATAGGGAAAGACAGCAAGTGCCCGGAGATGGTGAGTCTGGCCCAGAATCTGAGATTGTTCTAGAAAGTCTTGAGTTTTCAGGTCATGCCATGGATAACAGAAAAGCACAGAGAAGAGTCAGTGGGTCAGGATGCGCTCTATCCCAGGACAGATAGCTTGAAGTGTTTTCTCAGTGTTTCTAGGTACACTGTGAGCCTAAGTAAGGATGCTGAATGTTTCCCAATGAAGTCTGTAGGGATGGGTTTTCCTCCATAAACATCACCCAGATACAGAATGGAAAGTCCCTCTTCCGTGTGTGTTTATGAGTGAGAGTGTGCACACACATGCGTGTGCCTTCATGTATGCATGTGTGTGCATGTAGAGGCCAGAGAACTGACCCAAGAATCATTCCCCAAGTGCCATTTACCATTATTTTTTGAAACAACATCTTTCACTGGCTTGGAACTCACTAAGTAGGCTACACTGACCAGCCAGCAAACCCCAAGGATTTACTTGGCTCTGTATCTTCATCATTTAGACAATAAGCCTGATTTTTCAAAAACTTGAGCTCTAGGGATTGATCTCAGGTCCTTGTGCTTATAAAAGAAACACGCTGCTAACTGAACTATCTAAAGCCTGAGAAAGCAACTCCCTTTGATGGAGGCATAAGAGAGCAGCTGTGTTCAGTGTATTTTCTCCTGTGTTATGGGCTAAATCTTCCTGCCGAGACTATGCAGACAAGGGTGCTGATAGCCATCTTGTGCTACTGGCCCAAGGTCTTTGACCCACATGTTCCCTGGCCATGACATCCAAGCTGCATATAATGTTAGATGATTGTGTAGCAGCAACAGGGGTGGGTGGCTGGGGTTAGATGATCTCTCTGGGAAGCTCCCCAGATTCTAAAACCTACTAATTTCTCTGAATTTATATTCACTGGAACATTTGCACTGGGTGATGGAGGAAGGAAAAGTTTTAATTTCCTAATGGTGAGATGACCAAAAAGAGAAATGGGTCAGGCAGGAGGGACCAGCTGGCTGTGGTTTCCCCAGTGCTTTCCAAGAGCTGTTAAGAGGAGGAGTTCGGGTTAGATAATGGATCTGCTTTTATGAGTGCACTTTGGGAGTCTGGCTACAAACGGAGATGTTTCAGGACCAGGGCCAAGGCTATAAAGGATTTCTTCTTCTTTTGACTAGAATCCTTACTCCATATATTTTAAGAACTGAACGTTTTTAAAACCTATAGATAGAGGTATGCTCCTGAGATAAATGTAGGTGTTTTCATGAAGGGAGCATCTAAAGAGCAATAGGAAGACTCCAAATACCTTCCTGAGAAGATGACTTCCCAAAGGAGACTGGACAGAGAGCAGTGACGTGCAATGGTATCATAGGCAGTGATAGAGATGAGACAGTGGATGACATGAACATCCTCGGAATGGCAGGTGCAAAGGGTTTCCTAGGGTGGAGGAGAATAGCCTCAACACATGCGTAGAGTTACTTCACAGTGTATCTGGTTTCTGACTCCCAATTCGTCATGACAGCTAATGGTATATTAGATCATTCTATGGACACATGTAACCCTTTTCTGATGTTTGAAGAGGAATTTCTGAAGTCTTGGAAAGTGAACTATTAAATAACAGGTGTTTATTAAATCAAACACACACATTCAACAGCAAATGGAGCATGGCACATTTGGGTTATTTAATATTCTAGAATAACACAGATTTGCCCATCCAAGGTTCATGTGTCTTTGACAGTTGTCCTACAAACCACTTAGTCTATGAACATTTTCAATGACCAGAAATTTAACTACTTCTCAAGAATGTCCATTTCATCTTGAAAAGCACTGACAGAAATCTTTTTCCTCTTTTGAACCAAAAAATGCCTCTCCCTGTGACTTTCTCCTGACTCAAGTCCTCAAAGCACCAGGCCTCTCCACAGTCTGCAGGAGTCCTGCCACACTCAACAGAGTCCTATATTCCACATCAGCTTTCCTGACTGTGTGGCTACTTCTGCCCTCACCATCCTACACTTTCTTTATTATTTCCCCTTTGGTTTTTCGAGATAGGGGTTTTCGGTATAGCTTTGAAGCCTTTCCTGGAACTTGCTATGCAGACCAGGTTGGCCTCGAACTCACAGAGATCCACCTGCCTCTGTCTCCCAAGTGCTGGGATTAAAGGCGTGCACCACTACTGTCCAGCTTCTCTATTCCTTTTTACCACTCAATATGGAAGAAATAGAGCCAGGGCAAGAATTATTCTAGCTACGGGTGTCTGGGTCCTATAAATCACTTCTTGGTAAATGTCTTACTCCAGGCTAAGTCAACCTTGCCTTAATGCTTAATCAGCCTTGATATTGCTGAGCCATGCTTTCAGGACAGTAACCACACTGGACCTTTTTACTCTTAATGGTGACCTTACTGATGATAGATGTATGGTGTCTAAAAAGATCACTCTAATTTTCAAAGCATTTTTACGTGTTCAAAATTCATATGTGATCTGCCTGAAAAGCCCAATTATATATTCACACTCTCCAAGAGGAAATATTTGTAGGAAGAAACTGGAAGGGTAGCCTTATTGTCCTCTGATGAGTGTTGAGGGGGAATTCAGGGAGACTTCTGCTCCACTTGCACCGACCTTAAAGGCATGTTCCACATCAGGTGTATCATCAAAAGCTTGAATTAAGATTGTTGCCAATCTCCGGTCAAGATCTTCCACTCTCTTGTTAAATTCACGGACATCGTTCTCAAATTCCTGAGGAGACATCGCATGAATGTAAGGAAAGCATCGTTTTCTGCAACCCAGTCTCACTACAGTCTTGGTTGCTAACCTTCGTGGTAAACACAATCAAACCAAAGATTATTTGAATTCTCTACCCCTCACCATGTGTCCTAGCTCCTTTGTTGCTTTATAAAACACTGACCAAAAACCCTTCGGGAGGAAAAGGTTTACTTGGCTCACACTTCCACATTACAGTCCATCATTAAAGGAAGTTGGAGCAGAAACCTTGGAGATAGGAACTGAAGTGGAAGCCACGAAGGAAAGCTGCTTACTGGCTTGGTTTTCTGGCTTGCTTAGCTTTATGATGCAGACAAGACCGACTTGCTTAGGGATGGTTTCACCCACAGTGGGCTGGGACCTCCCATACCAATCAACAAGGAAGAAAATGCCCCACAGACATGCCCCGAGGCCAATGCAAAGGAGGCAATTCTCCAACTGAGTTGTCTTCTCCTAAGAACGTCTAGGTGTGTGTCAAGTGGACAAAACCTAACTACGACACCATGGTAGCAGGACACTCTGACCCAAATGGCACAGTTGAGTGAAACATGAGTTTGCCATCCACTCGCCTTCCTGTGTCCTTGTCCCTTCCACTTTGCGAGTTTCCTTCTCTTCTGTCCACAGTGTCAGCATACACTACTCTAGATTTTCTCAGCAGCCTACAGCCCCAAGGGCACCGCCTTCTTGTCTTTCTCTCCCAAGTCAAAATGCTTTTCTTTTTCAAAGCAACCGAATTAATCGAATCCTTAAAAGGAAAGTAAGCTAATTAAATGAATACACACTATTCCTTCCAAATACACCTTAATTGGCTAAGATGGCAATTAGCCATTATTCTTAAGTTTCCTAATTTAGCAAATAAAAATGCAGACTACACAGTTAAATTTGAGTTGCAGATAAGCAATTATTTTTTTAAAAATTATCTAAGTCTGTTTTAATAATTGTCCGTTACTTACCAAACTTAATGTGTCTTACTTCTTAGAGTGCAGGAATTTTCAAGAAAACTTCAACTCTCTAATTTGTTGAATTACTATTTGTTATTATTGTTTTCCAATAGTAATGTGTGTTCTTATTTTACATTTTAAAGATTTTTTTTATTTTCATTTATGTGTAGGAGTGTGTCTGTGTGGTGTGCATGTGAGTACAGGTGCCTGCAGGGCTAGAAGAGGGCGTTAAATCTCCTGGAGCTGAAATTGCCCAACATGGGAGCTGGGAACTGAACTCAGGTCCTCTGCAAGAGCAACAAGCACTCTTAGCCACCGAGCCATCTCTCCAGGCCCCACATGTTTGTAATTTGAAAGAAAAGAAAACCAAAGAAAAGTAGGAAAACATAGTATATTCCCACTTTCCAGCGACATCGGCATTTTGGTGTTATGGTATGCTTTCATACATCCGGCAAAGTATATGTGTGTGCATTATGTGTGTGTGTGTGTAATATATGGACATATATTTAAGTGCAGACTGCTCATTTGTTACTGACCAGCCAGACCCAAATAATCATACAGAAACTGTATTAATCACAACACTGTTTGGCTTATTAGCTCAAGTTTCTTATTAACTAACTCTTCCATCTTAAATTAACCTATTTCTACTCATCTATGCACCATCACGAGGCTGTGGCCTACCAGTAAGTTTTTCTGGTGACTTTCTCCTTCAGCAGCTACATGGCTTCTACTCTCTCTCTATCCCTTCCAGCCTGGCTATATTCTGTCCTGCGATAGGCCAAAGCAGCTTTATTCATTAACCAATAAAAGCAACATATATACAGAAGGGCTTCCCACATTACATATATAATGTGTACTTACATATGATATGTACACAAAATAAATGGGATGTGTGAGATTTGTTATACAGTCGCAAACACATCATATATGGAACATATGTATAATATATATTAAATATGTGTATACATTCTCTTTTGTAATCTATCTTTTTTCTTTCAACTAATGGAATTTTCATTAAGTCCCATCACTCTGGATCTGGCCAGCGAGGGTCCTTGGAAACTGAATATGCTCAGAACAGATTCCTGTCCTAATTTCTGTTCTTCCTTTCTGGGTTACAATTTCTTCTCCTGCAATCCTCCTTTCTTTGGGGAGAAGCCTATTCCCTTTCCCCATGGTAGCAAGCTCTTTACTCTCCTCTGGTGCTTTTGAATGCATAGGTTCTGGCTGTGGGGGGACTGTGGGTGAGATCTCGGCTCTGTGTCCCAATCTTAGAAAATTTGTACTTGCTCTTGCTTATCTTGAGTGGGCTTCCTTTACCTAGCCTTGAACTGCTAATAAACTTCTATGGATATGCCTGGCCTTTGCTTGGCAGTCTGTGCTTGAAGCTTAGAATTTATTAGCAGCTTTATTGAGTATGATTGGTCAAATGGTGTGTTTAAGGTACGCAGTGATGTTTTGATTCATGTGCACACCTGTGAAATGATCAAAGCAATGAAGGGAGTGGACCTATCATGATTGGTGGGTTTAGCATATAGATTTTTATTCAAAATTCACAAGAATCCATTTCCTCATATATCTAGGACTGTGTGCGCACGCAAGAGCGTGTGAGAACATGCATGCACATGTGTGTGCCCATAGAACCTCCCCATTTAACAGATTACAAACATGTAATACAGTGCTACTATCATCGCCACATTGTTCATTACACCTGTAGAACACTTACCCTGCATCAAGGATACTTTGTAATTGAACAGCTCCTCCCATTTCTCTTTGTCTCAGCCCAGAGGCCAGGTCCATTCTAGTGAGCTCTATATACCTGACAATTTGACCATCTTAGATACCAGGTTTAAGAGAGGTCATGAAGTTATTTCTCCTTTTACACCTGGCTTGTTTTGCTCAGCTCAAACTTTTGAAGCCATGAAGTCGGCACTGCTTCCCCGGTCTTCCCACGCCGACAGCTCTATGTAGCAGTAATCTGCATCTGTCAGTGGTGGGGAGAAGCTCTCTCTTATTTTTATCCTCTGCATGCAAAATAATTAGGATCTTTCTAAACGGCACAAGGATGACGATTTCTCCTGCCCCTAACAATAAATAACCAAAGCACTAGGACCACAGAGCTGAAGATGATTCTTAAGAAGAAAGACAGGTAAACAAACACTTGGGTGCTGCAGATAGAGACAACTGAAAAAGGGGGCCAGGGTTTTAGCCCCTCCCAGCCCTACCATGCTCTGGAGGTCCAGGCAGTCGTAAGGGCACTCCAAGAAGACCTTGTACATCTCCTCGAACTCCTGGTGCATTTGCTGGACTTGCTGACTCAGGGTGTTTCCTCGGATGCCACTGAACTCAAGCTTCTCCAGCTTCTCGAAATCCAAGGCTGTCTTCAGAAGACCCTATCAGGACAATTCACAAACAGTTAAGGGAACCCTTGCCACCCTCATCCTCACTACCAGATGGAGGAGACAGAAATTACAGGGGTGCTGGTTGCTTAAGAAAATGCAAGGTCTGGTTAGATTTTTTCTTTTAAACCTTATTATCAGATTGGATTGCTCAAACTCTATGAAATACTGAAGAAAAAGTACAGATAAGGTGGATTCACAGAAGCCAGAGTAAACAAGCAAATCAAAAAATGTATGTTTCAGCATCTCTGGGTTCTATTACATATTGGTGAGAATCGGTGGGTTTAGTGTGGATTTTTATTTTAAAAAGTCAGTGTCAAGCCAGGCTAGTGATGCATGCCTGGACTCCCAGCACTGATGGAATGGAGGCAGGATGATCAGGCCAGTCTTGTTTAATAGTGCATTTGAGGCCCCCGTGTTCGAGAGGGTACTGATAGGAGTTAACCCTGCAAACAGCCTGGAATACCAATTCAGGGGTGGCACTGGTCTTCTTACAAGTCCCGCTACCATCATCTTCCAGCATAAGTGTCCTGGGGCAGGTCAAACCTCATTCCATCTCAGAGAGAGAAGGCAGCCACTTACCATCGCTCTGTTGGGTTTGTCCATCTGGGGCAGGGTCATGGTAACGCTCCATGACACTGTGGTGGGCTAACTGACTCCAGTTAGTGCAGGCATAGGATTGAAGTGCACGCCAGGACACAGTGTGCATTATTGTCACCACAGACACACCACATCCCTGCTGTGCTCAGAATTAAATAGCAGATGGACGACATAGCCCAAAAGCTTTGGGGAGGTGTCCCTTTCAAGGCTATGGACGTCATGTCACATCTAATAGTGTAAATGCCTTCTGAGAGTGCTGAATGGGGAAGATTGAATTGAGCCCTTGTGAATACCTGTCTAAAATCACTAAAGCTCCAAACTAAACCACGCTTGCTGTCAGAACCCTCAGTCTATGGACCTGTTACTCCCACGGAGAGATGAAGCTAAAGGTTATAAGTCATTCTGCAAACAGTTTGCGAGGACCCTTGGGAAGGGTCCTCCAACATGAAGAGGTTAGAAGGGCAAGAGCGGGTCCTAGTACCACACCCAAGCTGGGACACATCAGGTCCTGCCTCTACTCCAAAACTTTCCATACTGCTACTGACACCAAGTCCTGAAGTAATAACAGAAGCACAGCAGTGAGAAGGAGCCAGCTCCGTCCCACATGGCCAGGAGGTCACCCAGGAAGCGTCTGGCAACCATTCAGAAGTCTATTCCTTCACTCAGGCTGAGGCATCATCATCAGAAGAGGCAGGAAAGGGACAGCAGCAAAGAAGAGACCAGGCGCAAGAATCAAAGCTTCTGCCTCCTGGGGCAGGGTGAGGAAATCTAATAGGATTAACATCATAGCGAGGGCACCTGTCTCCAGTTCTATCCTCAGAATTAGAAAAGGGAAAAAGGAGACGGGGGGGGGGGGGAGAAGGAAGAAGGGGGGGGGGGGAATGGAGAAGAGGAGGAGGGGGGGGGGGAGGGGGAGGAGGAGGAGGAGGAGGAGGAGGAGGAGGAGGAGGAAGAAGAAGAAGAAGAAGAAGAAGAAGAAGAAGAAGAAGAAGAAGAAGAAGAAGAAGAAGAAGAAGAAGAAGAAGAAAGTATATGAAAATGCTTCAAGACATCAGTATAAGCAATGGCTCTTTGGATAAGACCTCCAAAGCAGAGGATGCGGAAGTGAGGGTGGATCTGCAGGGATGGATGAGATTGCCAGCTTCTGCACAGCAAAGGAAACAACAGAGTGACGAGACAACTGTGGATGCGCAAAGTGTTACAGCTGATTCACTATGGGAAAATAACAACCAGAATATATAAGGTACTTTAAAAACTTGGTAACTGTTGTAGGAGGTCACTTGTTTGTTCCCATCTGCTCAGCCCCAAAATAATCACACAGAAACCATGTTATTTGCAATACTGTTTGGCCAATAACTTAAGCGTATTTCTGGCTAACTTACATCCTAAATTAACTCATCTCCATTAATTTGTGTATTGCCACGTGGCTGTGGCTTACTGGATAAAGTTCTGTCTAGCGTCTGTTTCTGGCAGGGGCTCCATGGCTTCTCCTGACTCCATCCTCTTTCTCCCAACATTCAGCCCAGTTTTCCCCACCTAACTCTGTTCCCCTAAAGCCCTGCTAGAGGCCCAAAGCAGTTCCTTCATTAACTAATGATATTCACAGCATACAGAGGGAAATCCTACACCAGGTAACCCAAAGCTAAGTAATTCAACTGTAAATTGGGTAAAGGACAAAAATTTGACACTTCCTGCAAAAAGAAATATGAAAAACAAGGCAAGGATTAGGTGGATCAGTGATGTCTCAGCATCAGCTATAGAGGCTATACACGATGTAGCAGAATTAAAATTGATACCTTTTGTGCCAAAAGAATCCACCAGTCCTCAGCCCAGAACACAGTCCTAATGGTATGTATTATGGTACATTGTTACTTTATGAGCAATATTTGATACATGAATGTGCATGCTGTGATGTCTTGCACAATTCCTAAAAGAGTAGAGGTAGCACATATAACACGAACACCACAGAGCCAGCCTAAGGCTTTTACCTGGAGGGGAGGAGAGAGTTTGAACCATGGAAGAAAACAGAAATAAGTCTGCATAAAGACAATGGTTCATTCTTGGCTTGCAGTGACTGTGGTGGTGGGGTGTGGTAGTTTATGTGGTCATTATTCATGGACAGTTTATATTTACTTTTTTTATAAAAAAAAAAGAGAAAGAAAATCAGGGGGCTCTTGAGCTTGTGAAAAATGTTCAACTCCACTAGTTTTTAAGGTAATGCAAGTTGAAACCGCAATGAGGTATCTCAGCACCGTTTGGGTGGCTGGAGTCCCAAAGACACAAATGCCAGTGAGGAAGTTCATAAAGCCACAAGAGAGAACAGTATGGAGGGGCACCAAGCAATTGGAGATAGATCTACCCTCTATTTCCATTCCCTTCCGCAAAAGGATCCGAAGGGAATGGCTTCGGAATATTAAAGAGACACTTGCACACCCCTGTCTGTTGGTAGACTACTCCTAGCTAATGAGCTAGGGAATGACCCTGATGTCCATCAGCGGGTGCCTGGGTGAAAGCTGTTATGAATGACGACATGCTATTGTTTACACCCAAATCTATGAACTGGAGGCCCATAGGTGGGGTGAAATAAGTCAGAGGCAGGAAGTCAAATAAGCCACGCTTCCTCGCATGAGCATCTAAAAGCAATTCCCTCCGAAAGTGCAGCGGGGACTCCTAGAGACAGAGACGGTCAGAGCAAGGGGCTGGCGGTAGATAATGCCTGATAATGGGCACATAAACACAATCGGATAGCAGTGAGGGCTAGGGCTCCCACAGAATAGTGGGCTTGGCACTTCATCGTAACTCCTGCACACTTGGTAAAAAGGATAGAAAGGAGGAACTTAAAAGGCTCCATAGCATAATGTGAACATGGAAACTACTGATCACCCCGACTTGATAATATGTACTTCACAAAGCATTGAAATATCACAGCGTACTCCACAATGCTTATGGTGACTATGTGTTAATTAGTAAAAGGCTTTTAAATGGTTAAGACCATGTTAACCACTATGGTGTGATCATCCCACTATATACACATGACACACCATCACAACCTAGTCTCATAAATTTGCACAATTCAAATAACCGTAAGATATGGGCTGGGAATGTTGCCACACATATAATCCCACTGCTTGGGAGGCTGAGTGAGGACCGTGAATTCTAGGCCAGCCTGGGCTACATAGCGAGACCCCCCAACTCAAACAAACAACTATGTTCAACTCGATATGCTTAGAAGAAAACCAATGGATTCTGTTTAAAAGCAATCGACTTTGAGGGTAGATAGCTGAGCCTTGCACTATTTCCTCGGTCGTTATTCTTCACAGTGGTGTGGACATCGTTTGGATTTGTTAGGAAATCCTCTGTAACCATGTTTAAAAGACAGACACAGCTTGATATGTTTGCATATAGCAGAAAATGAGACGATAATTTCATTATAGACTCTTATTTCTCCGGAAGACTTGAAGTGTGCTCCTAGGTGGTCAGTGGGAAGCATTTTATTGATAACATAAGGAGGAGATTGCAGGTACCTAAGCGGTACTCAGTCACTATACTTTTGGAGAAAGTCTAGTTATTGATTTTCTCCAAAATTTTTTTCTTCATCTTAACAAACGGGTCACATCTTCACTGCAGGAACTACAGATTATTACAACAGATTGTCCATCTCTGCTGCTCCCACTGTCGTATAGGGAGGGCCCCAGACATCAAAGCGACCCCACTGGGGTCTCTATTAGGAAATGATAGATATTTATAATGTTTTATCTAACTAACAAAGGTATAGTGGGAGAACACATTTATTTGGGGGCTCATTTGAAGGCCTGAGGTCTTCCCTTCAACTCCTATCAATGGGGTGTCCCCTTTCCCCTCCCCCAGCACCACTCCTCTGCTCTTTCTGTCTTATCTTTCTTACTCTGGCATCGTAATATTTAACATTATATTGTATTATGTCATTTTCTGCCCACCTTTCCCAGGAGGTTGCAGATATTCCAAAGGTATCCTAGGTCCTCCTATGTCCAGAAGCATGCTTGGTGCTGAATGAGTATTTGTTGAATGCAGGTGTGCCCTTTCTGCTCTGACTTAGCTGCTGCACAGTCAGCAGAAAGTGACAAAGCGACAGAACACCTAGCAACCACGACTGCTGAGTCGTTAGTGAGAATGAGAAGAGTTGGGTGGAGGAAACAAAGGCAGGTCATCTTAGTATTGAACGGGTCTTAGACAAGTGCAAGGAAGAAACTTCTGTGGTTCCAGTTAGGGAAGAAATAGATGTCCAAACGAGCAGACGTGGTCTCACCTTGAAGGATGAAGTTAGGTAACTGCTGCTATGTAATCATTTTAATCTAAAAAACAACAGTGAGCAGACCCTGGGATGCCAACCAATAAAACAAACCATCTACCTTTCAGACAGTCCAAACAGAGGGAGCAGCCTGAGCTGTGAGCACGTTATCACTGGGGAGATTCTGGTATGATGTACAGTGGACAGAATTGCAGAAATAATTTCTAGAGCTGCAGACACAGATTTTGCTCACTGACCACAACCCATCGCCGACTCTCAATTTAGATGTAGGCTCTTTTCACAGCCCATTTAAAAGTCTTCAGTGACAGATAAATAGCAAATTTAATCCAATGGGGTTAAATATTTTTAAATGTCAATGTTTATTAATTTCAGTAGTAAAGCCATGAAATGCATTATGCAGCATACAGATGTGCCTATGAGCCTTGGAGCCAGGATGCATATTGTAGAAGACCTGTGACATTCATGTTCCCACAACCCTGGTCCTGCTCTTTGCTGGATCTATGGCCTGGGGCAAGGCACTGAGTTTGCAAGGCTCATTTGCAAACTGTAGATGAGCACAGCGGTATTTAATATAGGCCAGGATTTGGGACAATAATATTTAACATATGAAGCGGTTCTTCGGAAAGAGCCTATATAGTATGACATAAGGAAAGTGTCACCATTATAATTCTGACCCTCCTGGGGTCATTAGATACTGGATAAGTATGGCTTATCCAGGAGACACTCTGCAGCTCTTTGTAGTCAGGTATCACAATGCGCCCCAGGGTCCCAGAAGATTTACTGGGTTGATTGGGACCTATTGTTATGAAAAAAACAATGCAACATTTAATGGTGGTGGCAGGTGGAGAGTTGGGGTTCAATTTGTGCTCTGGCCCATGAGATGGAGAATCAAAACCAGAAGCAATGGCAAGCTTCACCAGCGGTTCCTCTATTCCCGAAGGAGAGGGCATGCCGGCTGCCTGTCTTAAAAGAAATGTCTTCGGAATTCATTAAGGGACAGCACAAAGCAGCTCCTCTCAGATGAAAATCTCAAAAGGTCATTTGAAAAAAGACTGTTTTCTTTACCTTCTCGACTGCCACCGACCTTATGCAGCTAATGGTCTCACATGTGACCACGTGTTCAAGCTGGGCTGAAAGGGAAGCCAGCCCAATTAGACCGGGAATGAAAAGAGGCTGGACAAAGTGGCTGGAGCTGGCAAAGGGACCCCAAGGAAATGTGGTACCTCAGGTCAGCTTATTACCTCTCTCCCCGCTAATCATGCTGCATAGAGCCCCAGCAGGAAATCATTGCGTCTCCAAGTGAATCCCGGGCATTTTATAATGAAAGAGATGAGGGCTCTCCCCAAGTGCTTTCCGCATCATTTGCAGGGAAGGGGCCTCAAGCAGAAACATAAACAAGAATGTGCAGATCCTGCAATCTTGTGGCATAAACATGAACTATGTGTGCACACTTGTGTGCATGTGTGTTATGTCCCAGTTCCTATGTTCCGGGAAGGAGGATGAGTCAAGGGATTCAGAGACATGGGGAGACTGCTTTTCTTCAGTTTCTTNCATTACAGATGGTTGTGAGCCACCATGTGGTTGCTGGGAATTGAATTCAGGACCTCTGGAAGAGCAGACAGTGCTCTAAACCACTGAGCCATCTCTCCAGTCCCCTTTTCTTCAGTTTCTTGACTGTTTATTCAAACTGCAAAAGAGTTTGGATATGTTGGGGATTCCCTTAGGTGAAGCCAGAAAGTCTAATCGGAATGGGAACTAGAACTTTACCTAAGTGACCTCCTTGGTGATAAAGACTGAGAAGCTAGCTGATTGAAAATGGGGTATGGAAAGATAGAAAAGAATGGGTAAGGGTAGGAGTAAAACCAAAAAGCAAGGTTGAGCCCCTCAAAACAGAAAGATGGGGAGGGAAGGAAGGATGGTGAGAGGGAGGAAAAGGAAGGAATGGAGGAAGGAAGGAAGAGGGGAAGGAAAGAAGGAAAGAAGGGAAGAAGGGAGGAAGGAAGGAAGGAAGGGAGGAAGGAAAGAAGGAAGGAAAGAAGGAAGGAAGGAAAGAAGGAAGGAAGGAAGGAAAGAAGGAAGGAAGGAAGGAAGGAAGGAAGGAAGGAAGGAAGGAAGGAAGGAAGGGAGCAGAGTAAGGAGATGTTTACAACTCCCTGAGGATATTAAAGTTTGATGAAAAGAGTACAATGCTTCTGGGAATAAATCCCATCTCCGCATTCTGCACTGGGTGACTGTGGATAAATTAAGAGATGCATTGGACTGAGTTGCTTATTAAAGATGGGTATTGATGATTAGCATTTCCAATGACAGTGATGACACATGTTCTAACGCCAGAAAAGTTCTTGCATGTGTCATTTCTCTATGTTTGTAGCCCTCAGTTTCCACAGCAAGGATGAGGTCATGTGATGGTGACCCTGAGGAAGAAGGTTGGTATCCAGTTGCCCTGGGAAGCTGTCTTCAGCACACACCCTCCTTACAGCATACCTCCTCTGCCTCCTACCTTCTTTCAGCAAGCAGCCAGAGGGGAAGCATGGGCCCGAGCAACAAAACGCTTGTGAAAAAAAAAAAAAACATCAAAAACAAAAGGGTAAAGAGCTAAAGAGCATTACAGATGAGAGGAACGAGGGCTGGGAGAACCGTGGAGATTAGAAACCAGCCCCTTGTAATCTGGCCCTCAGCGTGAGCGGAGAAGAGCCAAATGCACCAATGTCATTCTGTTCATTTCTATTTATTAAATCTCAGGCGCCAGCGTCATGGTGATCACACATTGCATTAGAATAGAAGATGAAGAAGGTTAAGTTCATGCTAATTCTTGCTGGAGAGAAGCAGATTAATCCCATTTCAAACAGGCATTGATCATTGTGATACTCAGAATGTTAACTAAAGGGCTACATGAAATATGCCAGAAGACGATCTATAGTCCCTTGTCCCTGCTGCACTGAACTGAGGAGGGAGGAGGTGGGAGGGAAAGAGGAGACAGCAAAGGGCAAGGGGGATGAATCTGAGCCAACACGGAGAGATGACAGAGAAGGGGAGTTGCTGTGCCCAGGGGCAAAGGAGTAATACAAGACAGACAACTTTGGAGGGGCAGAAGCAACGGGATCAAGGGCAGAGGATATCCAAGTCCCCTCCAGGGACAGAGAGCAGAGGGTATCCAAGTCCCCTTCAGTCAAGGCAGAGCAGCTACTCTTTATGTATCTGGGCCTTTGGTTCAGCAAAAAGAAGCCCGAGAAGGGACCAAAGTGAGGTAATGGCTCTGGGGCGGATGTGGCCAGCTGTGCTAATATTTGCTGATACCCCGTGCAGATTAGGTGCCCTTAGTTTAGAATAGCTTTCTATATGCAAAGTCATACCATTAGCATGTGTGTCCCAGGCTGAAGACCTCTCCTGAACAGCTCTTGGAAGCTTATTTCAAGACTGGAGAGAGAGCCCTCAAACATGACCGTTGCCATGCTACAGAGCTGATTATTCCTCCATGGTCATCCCAGAGACCAGGGTGGCCATCACCTTGGCTAAACAGTGAGGAGTTGATGTGGGAGATGAGAGGAATAACGAATGGAGGGGGGTGGGAATAGGGGCTGAGCCGCAGGAGTTATGCCGGAAACAGCTGAGAGAAAACGAGGCATTTAGGATGATGCTGGATATCAATTATTAATACCCTCCTGATTCTGATGAAAGGTTTAAGGTATGCCTTTCATAAAATCTAGCTTCTGGCTTCTCTCGCATATTTTTCTGCCTTTATGCCTTTCTCCAGTGAATTCTTTTTCTAGTTCAGAATTGATTTCCTCTTATGCTCTTTGCTATTTTTTTTTTTAAAGCTCTCCTGGGTTAGGGTCCCCCCCACCACCACCATCTTTTGCTCCCAGTAACCCAAATGTACTTTTCTTATGACATTCAGTTCACCTTAGGAAAGTTGACTGATTCTGTATCTATCTTTCTACCCTGGATGTTCTGTGCTAATTTGTCTCTCCTCCCCCATGCCATGACTGTAGGTCCGGAAAGTTATTCAGGCAAAACTACGTTCTATTCATCTCTGAATCCCAGCACTTAGCTCAGTGCCTGGAGAATTTTTTTTGTTTTGTTTTGTATTTTATTTTATTTTTTAATTTATTTATTTCTTTATTAATTAATTAAAGATTTCTGTCTCTTCCCCACCGCCGCCTCCCCTTTCCTTCCCCCTTCCCCAATCAAGTCCCCCTCCCTCATCAGCCCAAAGAGCAATCAGGGTTCCCTGCCCTGTGGGAAGTCCAAAGACCATCCACCTCCATCCAGGTCTAGTAAGGTGAGCATCCAAACTGCCTAGGCTTCCACAAAACCAATAGGTGCAGTAGGATCAAAAACCCATTGCCATTGTTCCTGAGGTCTCAGTAGTCCTCATTGTCCGCTATGTTCAGCAAGACCGGTTTAACCCAGGCTCTTTCAGACTCAGGCCAGCTGGCCTTGGTGAGTTCCCGATAGGACATCCCCATTGTCTCAGTGTGTGGGTTCTCCCCTCGCGGTCCTGAGTTCCTTGCTCGTGCTCTCTCTCCTTGTGGTCCTGATTTAGACCTTGAGATTTCAGTCCGGAAAAAATTGACATGAAGAGATTTAGTCTATGATTGTTTTATCTCTGTCATCTGGTGGTTTGGTAGGTTTGTTACAGCATTTCCACACCACATCTCTCTTCACCCCAAATCTCCACTACTAATAGCTTGGAACTGAAAGTCTAATTCCTTCTCTGTTCCTTAGCTATTGGTCTAACATTGAACTGGACCCCAAAACCCTCAAGTTACTCCTAAGCATGTACTTCTTATTGTGTATGTACTATGTATCCTTTCCACAAAAATTCAATCAGGTTGCATGAGCCACCTTTCCTGGGTCAGTGTCACTACCAGACCTCAGCCAAGGAGCCGCCCTTGACAACAGATGGAGACAGTGCAGAGAAGCACAGCCGGACACCAAATAGCCTCATCTTTTTTGTGGGGAACCCAGCCTTGATGGATGCATCTACATCACAGCCCCTGCTCCGAGACGCTGTGGGACGAGGGCCTGGGAAGATCGTAAGAGCCAGAATACCAAGAAGTCTGCTGTGAATTGTCTCCGCTAGAAATGACTGTATGAAAGAGACCAGAACAAGGCAACATCAATGAATATGTTAACACGGAAGCATGGGAATGCCATTGGGTCCCGCACCTAGACAAAGACTTACAGGGAGCTAAGGTTCTGGGAATCTCTTCCCAGGGATAGCCTGTCCCAGGGATAAGCCTCCTTAACAGTTGTTCATGTATACGCAAACCAGAACAGACTCAGCAGGTTGTACAAGTGCGTGTATATATATGTGTGTGTAGATATAATACATATATATATGTATATAACACGCAAAAACATAACAACAATAGTAAAATAAGCCATCAACTTGAGAGTTGAGGAATACATGGGAGTGGTTCAAGAAGAGGTAGCTGGGAATGTCTGGGATACAGACAGGTAAGAAATAAAGTGATAAAAACACTTTTTGAAAAATATCAAAATTTAATCAGTAAGTCCATAACTGCAAGACACTAAATTCTGAGTTGTAAAAGCAAAAAGAAAAGTCTCATGTCTTTGCTTCCTAGTTCTTAAACAAAAATTCATAGTAATTTTTAAATACTTGACAGGAGAGAGAACTATGAATAAGATGTGCTTCTCTTGCCCAAGGACTCAGCAGTGTTCGGATTTAGAGCCACTAGGCAGTCTGGGAATGGAAGGGAAGCCCAGAGCAGCTGGCCTGTGAGAATGGGCAGTTGTATGAAGACCTGTTCTCTTTCAGTTTTGCACACCAGACTTCCCAGCCCAAGTTTATTTGCAAATAAGCTGAGATAGCAGAATGATCTCTGGGACTTTCTCCCTAAGTGACTATGATCAGAATCTCTGAATACCAACGGAACCACCACTGTTTGGTCAATCCAAATGGCAGCCATTTACCGAAACTTGTTAATGGTCCTGACAGCCAACCGCATGTGACTGTCTTGCGTGAATCTAAAATGGCACCCCACAGGCTCTCAAGTTCTGTTGCTTGACCCCCAGTGTGGTGCTATTTTGGGAGGCTGTGAAATACTTAGGAGGTAGAGCCTAGCTGATCAAAGTAGAGCACTAGGCGCAGGCCTTCAAAGCTTACAGCTTAGCGGCTGGCTTGAACCTCGCTCCTTGCCTTCTGTCCCATCACTATTGGAACATCCACTGCCAGGTGATCCTGTTGCCACAATTTGAGCTCATTCTCACCCCGACTTCGCCACCACGATAAACTAAAACTCTCTGTCACCCATGAGCCAAAATACATCTTTCTGGCTACCTGTTAGCCTCTGAGATGTTGTACTTACTCCCACATTGGACCGGAGCCTGGAGTGAATGAATCTACTCACCTCTACCACACACAGCCGGTCCAGAAAGCCATCCAGCCGCACAAAGACCAGAGACACCTGGAAATCCCATCTCCTGACTTCTGAGTCCTCTTTGAAGTACGTGTGGAGATGTTCCCTTCTGTCCTGAAATGCCCGTTTGAAGAAGCTTAAGGTGTCTGAGACCACGTGCAGTTTTCTCTGACTTTCTTCTACCTCACTCCTCAGGAGGTCTTCCTGGTTGAGGTAATTAGAGGCCTGGGATATAGATAAATTAGTAACCATAAACCCAATGGCAGGTACAGGATATCCCATGACTATGTCAACACCATCTCAGAGCGAAATGATTGCCTAGGTAATATTTTTCATAAGAACAACACAGAAAACTTCTGATCAAGTTTTCCATTCCACAAGTGATCTTGGGTCAGCGTTTAAGCCCAACAATCTGTGCTCCTTCAGTCACAGTGTGTTGAACCATGCTGTGATTGGACCAGTGACCAGTCAGAGACCAGAAGGCATTATAGGATGTGGCTGGGCCAGTCATTCATCCCCAAACATTCTGTGATTTGTTGACTTTGACAACAAAATATTTTGAATGCAAGAAGCTTTGGGCCATATCTATTTTTCAAGAGACATAAGCTACTGGGAACTTGGAAGATAAGCTACTGGGTAGTCTCCATCACCAACACAAGGAGCCACAGAGAGTACTGGGTTTGGGAGGCATCCTCTAAAACCACAATGTGAGTCAGTCTGGAGCCAGCCTCACCTCAGGTTTTCAAAGCGTGGGCGTGCTAATACAAGTTCTCTACGGATGCTCCATTTTCTTCGTTCTTATATTCTCAACCCGAAGTCCCCATTGATAGTGATGGTGACATGCAGTTCTGTGAGACCAGCACCCCAGATGTGGGTGCTGCTGTGGGCGTGCTTGAGTAAGTAGTCAAAGTCCTCAACCTTGACAAACATCTCTAAACAAGTAATAGGTTGTAAGACTCCTTTTGTCCCCTCATCTGATGTCTGACTGGGATTTATAAATGTAATACCATTTTGTAGCCTCAACATGCTCAATAGGTGTTAGTTGCTATGAGCCATTCTGTGAGCTTGTTTGTTGTTTTCTTAGGGCTGATTGTCCTTGAGTACCAAAAGGAGTCGCCATGGAGAAAGGTCACCCAAACCACAGCTTCTAGCTCCACTTACACTCTAAGATCCATACTGCCTTGGTGCTACAGGAATCCCTAAGAGGGGGTAGGAAAGCCAGTAGGATGGCACACAGATGGCTTCCCATCTGCTTGGGAAGGTGAGACAGGAGGATAGAAAGTTTCAGGCTAGGCTGGGAAATTTAACGAGGTCTTATCTGAAAATAAAACTTAAAAATATGTAACTCACTGATAGAGAGCTTATCAAACATGTGAAGGGCCTTGGGTTCAACCACCAAACAAAAACAAGGAAAACAAAACAAAAAACAATCACTAGCAGCAACAAGAAGTGGAGGAATGATCTGTGCAACCCAAACAGCAGCATCTCAGATGCTCACAGCGAAGGAGCTCTGAGCGTGTGTCGGGCACGGACATCCTTGGCATCATTACATGTTACTCCTGTGAGATGGTTCCCTTTATGCTGCAGCATCGTAAACCGAGCAGTGAGGCACAGAGCAGGCAAGCAGCTTGCGCTGGAACACACAGCTCACACGTGCTAAGTCAGGAGCAATTCCCTTGACTTCAGAGACTTCCTTCTGAATTACTAGGCTTTGTTGGTGACTTAACACAAATCCCTCACGCAGCTCATGAAGGAGGTTGCGATTTACCAGCCCCAAGCAGGGCTTAGGCAGAAAGTAAGATTGGGCAACCCCAGTGTGTCAGCAGTACCAAAAACCTCTTTGGGAACTGCTGGCTTGTGAAAACATAAAATTCAAATGTGAGAATCCTTTGGGCCGCAATTATTTCTGGCCTAAGGGAAAACCACGTTTTACTCTTCCACGTGCCTTTCTATGTGCCGAGCAGCCCCGAGGGAGACGTTGCTGGGCTTCACAGATCAGCTCACCTGCTGGATGAGGAGGTTGCAGATTTCCTGGAGCAACACCACGAGCCTCCCCCGGGAGCCGTATGACCTGCAGGTGGCCCAAATCAGGCAGACCACATGGAGCAGAGGCCTCAGCCTGCCCTTCACCTTGGGAAACTCCAGGCTTTCTAGGATGTCTAGGTGTCTCTGGAGTGGTGACAAGTGCACATGGATGTCCTGGGCCTCTGTCAGGGCTGGAAAGAATTAGAGATGGTCAGCCATGCTTGCTGGGCACCACCTACCTCAGAGAGCCCCAGTGTCTGGGAGCGAAGGGCTGGCAAAGCCAAGACTACAATTTCTTCCTGACCTGAGAAGATGGAAAAGAAGCTTTCAGAAAGCTTTTCGGCTCTTCTGAAGAAATACTGAAATCGGAGCACTATGAAAACCTAGAGTGATGGACTAAGAAGATCTCGCTGACAACATTCCTGTATCAGGATGTCTTCCCGGCTTTCTCAGCCTGTCTCAGTCAGGGTTACTATTGCTGTGATGAAACACCATGACCAACGCAACTTGAGGAGGAAAAGGGTTTATTCAGCTTACCCTTCCACATCACAGTTCATCTTCAAAGGAAGTCAAGATGGGAACTCAAACAGAGCAGGAACCTGGAGGCAGGGACTGATGCAGAGGCCACAGAGGGATGCTGCTTGCTGGCTTGTTCTTCTTGGTTTGCTCAGTCTGCTTTCTTGTAGGAAATAAGGCTCTCCCCAATCGATCACTAACTAGGAAAATGTCCTACAGGCTTGCCTACAGGTATCTTATGGAAACAATTTCTCAACTGAGGCTCCTTCCTCTCAGATGACTCTAACTTGTGTCAAGTAGGCACGGTACTAGTCAGCACACTCACCACACGGCTGCGCTCTGTTGTCAGATCCCCTCCCTTGGTAAATGTTTGCTGATGATTTTGATGCCGATACTACAAAGATGACGTGAAGACAGGTGATGGGGCAAGCGCAAAAGAGTGTGCCTTCAAATGCTGATCCAGACGCCTCCCAACTCTAGGACTTTGGGCACAGCCAAGATCTGTAAGCCTCAAAACTAGGCTGATCTTGGAAGTAATTTCACAGGCCATGGAAACAGGAGGCAGTGTAAACGGCATCTTTCCAGAGAGCAGTGTGGTGACAGGACTGGAACAAACAGTTAACGGACAGCAGCATCTTTGGCGAGTGTCTGACAGGAACTTTCTTTGCAAGAGCTTGTGAGAGAGAAGCCACTGGGAATGGAGGAATAGCGTGGACTGGAGATGGCAAGGTTCTGCTGGTTTTCAATGCCAAAGAACCGCCTTGAACACAGCTCCAAGGGCGAAGCCTTCAGCGGTCATCTCGTGCTAACTGATAGGGAAATGTGCTAAAGCTGGCAGTGCTGGCAAGTGCATAGCAACCCAGAAAAATGGAAGCCAGACTGAAGGGCTTATCGGCAGCTGTTTCCCTCTCGGGCAGGTAATTGGCAGTGTCTATGAGAGCAGGTGGTCTTAGGTCATATTAGATGGATGAGGCTCCATGACTACCTTAAAGGAAACTCAAAATATCCCTGAATTAGCTGCAACCTCCAACATATCAGAAATTTTTCTATCACTAGACGTACAGCATCCCATAAGGCCTAAGTAATTCCCTAGACTCACTGTGTGATTCAACCAGTCCTCTTTGCCTGAGCAAAAGGAATGGTACCCTGGTTTACTCTGAACCTCTGCATCAATTGCCCTGAGGCTCAAGGGACACATGATAAATGGCAATGGATGCTTGTGCTTTATATCCCAAGTGGTATATTGGAAGCATTCTGAGAGCCAGTTAAATGACCTGGCACTCCAAAGAGAGTAAAAATGCTCTGTGGGAGGCCGGCAGTGAGTATTGGAACCACTGAGTTGAGGCAGAGGACTTTACTGTGCTGCTGATAGACAAAGTGGGGGCATGTGAGTATCGGAAGGAAGCCTGAGGTATAGATAGAGGAGCCTTCTCTTCAGGTCACTCTGTTTGAGGGCCCTTCAAAAGTCAAATGTTTCTTCAAATACCTGGACAAAACTTGACTGTCTTAAGACCACAATATTTGAGAAAGCATGGACTGCTCCCTACTTCAATCAAGGAGAAATCAGTTTGATTAAAACAAACAAACAAACAAACAAAAAACCAAAAAAAAAAAAAAACACTGTCTTGAAACCCCCCCCCCCAAAAAAAAACCAAAAAAAAAAAAAACCAAAACAAATGGAGACAGAGTTAGGGTTCTGCTTGGTGTTTTTGTTTAGTTTTCTTTTGTTTTTAGGATTATCTATTCCTCAGTTTCTGAGGGATACTGGTTGGTTGCCCCATACTAGATACCCAAAGACAAGGACTCTAAAGTCTTTTACATGAAGTGGCCCTTCTTTGTGACTTAGCTTCCCTCAGAAATCCCAGCACTGAAGCTGGATGTGGTAACTCAGGAGCTCAGGCCTGTAGTCTAACACTTAGGAGCCTGCCTCAGGAGAATCTAGAGTTCAAGGCTAGCCTGGGCTACAGACTAAGTTCAAGGCCAGCCTGAATTGCACAGCAAGATGCTATCTTAAAAAACAATAAGAAAGAGACACACAAAGAAAGAAAAAAGATATCACAGCACTAACTCCTTTATTCTCCAGGGCAGAAGGAGAGAGTAAGAGAACAGGTCAGCTTAGAGCTCTGGATACAGGACACTACCCTTGTCAACAGAACAAGTAGGCCTGGATTAGGTTTCTATTTTGGACATACATGGGGGTAGAGTCTTTAAAGAAAGCTCAAGGAGAAGAAAGTATTTGAAAATCACTATTTAGATTAAGTTTAATTCATACCAAGTTGAAAATACCTTTAAAAGCACATTCTGACCTATAGTACTAAGAACAAGGAGGTGGTTTAGTAGGAAACCAGGGGTGGGGAAGACGGAAGAGGAAGCCCTGGGAAAAATACATCGACATCTCATCATAGACCTTGGCAGCTATGCAATTTTGATAAAGGCTAATCTTGTCTGGTACTCAGAGGGACAGGAAATTGTAGTCCTATCTCTGAACAGACAAGGCAAAATGATGCTAGAAACAGAACAGAGATTCCTCAAGATGCCAAGGATGGAGGGACCTGATCTCCAGAGGTGAGATGTCACATCTGTCACAGCGTGTCTTTGTAGTGTATTGGAGCTAATAACATTCTTCCATCTAGATTATCTCACAAGGGCTGAGGGAGGCAAGGAAGCTGGTGCACCAGAGCCAGAGTTCCAACCACAGAGAGATTGTTTGTTTTATCTAAGGTCACAAGGCAGCTGACCCACAAGGCAGTTGCTTCCAGAAGTGGCATTCCTGGCCACCATGTTATCCTGTGCCAGATAAGAAGTTGATAAGGATGTGAAAATTCTGAGGTCAGGAAGAGAGTAGACACAGCGCTAAGGAAAAACGCAGAGTCAAACAGATTTGTGGAAACGCTCGCTGGTCCTCACCTGCTTCAACGTCTCTGAACATGGCTCTGAACGCCGGCAGGTAGCTGCTCTGAAGCTTGTCCAGGAGTCCAGCCATGCCCTTCACCTTAATTGTCATAAGTTGACTATAAATGTGTTCCAGGTCCTCACACCTGCAATACCACAGAGCAGGCAGGGTGAGAATCAGGAAATGTCACACTGTGATGCCCCACCCTGCTGAAGGCCGAGGGTAGCCCTGCCTCCTCCGGTGCCTCTGCAGACTGAGCTCCCTCCCCAAGAGCCAGGCATCTGTTTCAGAACAGTACGAGTAAAATCCTGAGTCAGGAACAAAGGCTCACAGGAAAGGCTCCAGGAAACACTGGACCAGCTGGAGGTCATTAGCTCTTGCAGCAAGGTTGGGGAACAGAAGCATCGTTAAAGTGGGACTTCTTGAGAAGGGCCTCATCATAAGTCAGTAAATGGTTAGAAATTGGGGGGACACTCAGGATGGTGGTGCAAAGGGGTCTGGAGCCCTACAGGACAGCTTGTCCACAACACCCTATGTAGTAGGGTCAGAGAATCTGCCCCCAACATCTGCTTGTCTCTCCAGAAAAGATTCACCAACACAATGATAAATAGGAGCAAAAGCATGGAGGGTGGGAGGGAAGCAGGCAGGTGCAAGAGTTAGGCACTTCTGGTCACCCCATGGGACCGAGACCCAGTGACTGCTATTGACAATCTGTGACCTAGGACAGGCAGTTCTGCAACCATTATCCAAAATCCCTTCTCCTTTTCAGGTCCTTACAGAGGTAAAAACATCTAACCTTGGCTATCCAAGAAAAGGGAACAGAATTTAGAATAAAAGTATTGAGAGTCAGGGCTGGAGAGATGGCTCCGTAGTTAAGAGCACTGGCTGCTCTTGCAGGGGATCCAGGTTTGGTTTCCAACACCCACATAGTGACTCACAACCATCTGTAACTCCAGTTTTAGGGGACTGGGCAACTGTGGTTCATATACATATATGCAGACAAAACATTCGTACATACAAGATAAAAAATGTTCTTAAAAAGAGGACAGAAGGTATTTTAAGTCTTGATTTAACTATATGCATGTAGTAAAAGATTCCTCCAATGAACTGACAGTGCCCCAGGAACGAAAGGGTGGCTCCTGAGCTTCAGGGAAAGAATTCATCTTCCAGTCCACAAAAAGAAACATACTGCTCCTAAGACACCCAAGTCGTCAGCCCTAAGGAGGATGAGAAACATTTGGAGGTGGAATCATATCCAGTGGTGGCCCCAGCAGGCCAGCCCTATCTTCTCTTCTGTCATTTCTCCTCTCCAAGGATCTGAGCATGCGCCTCCCTGCCTACCTGCTCTTCCAGAAGTCCAGCTCCACCTTGGGGGTGGGATTGCCCCCTTGTAAGAGTGCCTGGGAAGACTCTTTCTTGAGTACCACCTGGACTTGGTGGCTCCATTTGATCACTGCAGACTCAATGGCATAGACAATTGACTTGTCTATGGTATCCAAGCTGCAACAGACAAAAGACATCTCTTATTGTGTGCGAAAATAATTTGAGCCTGGTTGCATTCGCCCATCCCCAGTTGTGATAGCAAAATTCCAGAGACTGGAAACCTTACAAAGATGTTCATTTAGCTCGTGATTGGGAAGATCTGAAGTCCCAGTGTGTCAGGACACACTGTGGGTGGTACTGTGGTGGTAATATATGCATGGAGATTCACAAGGCAACATGACAAGTCAAAAAAAGCAGGAAGGGAGGCTAACTTTACCTTTTTATAACAGGCTATTCTGGAGGGTTTACATTAGTCTTCTCCAAGGGCAGTCCTCCCAATGACCTAATTGTCCTATACTAAGTTCCAAGTTTTAAGGGTCCCTCCATCTTCCAACAGAGCAACATTGGGAAACAAACCACCAATATGCAACCCCTCAGAGAACAAACTCAAGCCAATTCAATAAATATCTGGGTGTGCTCTAAAGGAGAACTTAACTCCGCCTAACGTGCAAATCCTTTGGTTTTTAAGTTGTGTGTGTGTATGTGTGTGTTGTATGATGTAGTGTTGTTGCTTTGTCCATGCATATGAATGTGGAGACTGGAGACTAATAGCCAATGTCTCTGTGGAATCTTTCCCCTCACTTTCTGATACAGGAGCTCTCGCTGAACTTGTAGTTCATTGATTGGACGAGGCTGGCTGGCCGATGATCTGTAGCAGCAGGCCACTTGTTCGTTCTGACTGCCCAGAACCGGAATAATCACACAGAAACTATATTCATTCAATCACCTCTTGGCCCATTAATTCTAGCTTCTTATTGGCTAGCTCTTTCATCTTAATTTAACCCATTTCTATTAATCTGTATATCACCACGAGATCGTGGCCTACCAGCAAAGTTTCAGCATGCCTGACTCTGGCGGTGGCTCCAGAGCATCTTCTGACTCTGTCCTTATTTCTCCCAGCATTCAGCTCAGTTTTCTCTGCCTACCTAAGGACTGTTATCTAAGACAGTGATCTGTAAGTTTTTCTCTTAAATAAATAACCTTTTTATTATTCATGATTCTGAACTGGTGTGGGATTATTTTGTGACTCCCATCTTTAATGATCTATAGGGATCCACTTGTCTCCAACTCACTTATCCCCCCAGTGTGAGGTTGATGATGTCATGCACAGTTTTGTGGGTGCTAGGGATCTGCTTGTGTGTCAGACATTTTACTAAGAAAGGCCTCTCCATGGTCTCTAGCCTATGAATTCTTAACGATTCCCCTCAAGTAATAGACTTCCATCAGCAAGTCAATTGTACAAATCATTTTCTAGGGAAGTATGTTTATTCTTATGTTCATTCAACATTATTTGTACAGCCAGGGGCCCATCAATATTCTGAACACTGGTTTAAGAACTTTAAAAGGCATAAAATCCTGTCAATGCATGAAGCATTGAGTTGGTCACCCAATCCCCTTCTTTTGACTCATCAGAGGACAGGCTTCCTACATAGCCTAGCAGCTCACAACTGACCAGCTCTTCCAGGAGACACTTTGCCACATCTACCACCCCAGGCCTCCCTTGCTTTGTTGTGAGTCCTAATGCTATAGCAAGGACAAATGGGTTACACACTCCTCCAGCAGATGTAACCATCCTCACCCGCAGCTCTGGATGTCAGGACAATTCCATCCTGGCTTCAAGTTTCCAGCAAAGAACGGGTTCCCAAGCATCCCTTTTCAAACACATTGTTTTGTTTTAAATGATTTATATATGATGACAAAAGATTAAAATTAAAATAGAACAGATGAGATGACTTTGGTCCAAAAACAGCTGCCACACAAATGTGATGTCCTATGCTCTATCGCTAGAATTCAGGGGGTGGAGGAGAGAACTTACTCCTGAAAGTGTCCTCTGATCTCCACATGCTTGCATAGGACACACACACACACACACACACACACACACACACACACCCCATAGACACCCACACCATATACATCCTCAGACACCACAATAATAGTAAGTATGTTTTCATTTTAAATAAATTGAAATAAAAATCATCTGCTGGTCAGAATCTTACATGGACACTGCATATACTAGGTAACAGGGGCATAGTGATGGAGACAGGAAATTCATAGATGACATTTTTCACAAGAGGAACTCACCTGAACTTAATGTGAAATTCATATTTTCTTAGAAATGATGCAGCACAAGTGATTATGAAAGACATTAAAAGAAAATGCTCTCCTCCCTCAAATGATGCAGCCTTCAGGGAAATTATCAAAGTTGAACAAAAGGAGACAAACTCAGCAAGGAATTATAAACATGAGCTGAATGTTATTAAGGTATGGCATAAAGAAACCGAGATAAAGGGGGAGATTAATAGTATTTATTTTGAAAATTGGATATTTTTATTAAACTACAATAAGCTTTCCAGTTAACGGGGATGTTCCTTCAAATTGTATATAGCTATACAATCATTTCCCACGTAAAAGTACTAAGAAGCAGGCTGCGGTTGCATGCACTTCTTATTCTTCAGGTATATCATGGCTTCTGAATAAAAACAATGATGGTCACACATTGAGAGAAACCTGGCAATATGGCAGACTACTCTCAATCAGGAAGGTGACCTATTGCCACAAACACATAGAAAGGCTGGGTAAAAATATAGGAAAATATATTTACATACATAGACTAGATTGGAGGGAGGAAATACCCCTGGATACAAAGACAAAGGGACATCAAAGCTGGACTATTTGAGAGGAAGCCAATGGGAGACATAACATTAAAAAGCAGAGGGTCTGGTGTAGTGCACAGGCCAGTTAGCTCAGCCCTGGGCTAGTGGTTGAGGTAGGAAAATCTTGAGTCTGAGGCCATGTTGGATTATATAGAAAGTTCTAGGAAGGCTTAGGCCATAGAATGAGAGCCTGTCTCAAATAAATAGACAAAACCAACATAATCAAAGGAGGCTGGAATTGTAATGCCCACTCAGGGGCAAGAGGCATGGACTCTCCAATAGAGCTAGATTTGCCTGGACTTAAGGGGGACAAAATCCTCAGGGTCTGAAAAGTCTGTGCAGACTGGGGAATGGAGGCCAAAACAGTAATACAAGCCTGAAAGTTAGTTCTATGGCACGGTTCTCTGGGAAAAACAGGTAGAGGCTGCATAGCTGCTGGATTAGGTACCATCCAGCTACGAGCCACATCCTGAGGACGCTGCACCTGCCATGGCTGCTCTTGTGCCTGAGGTGATCCGGGGTAGAGGAAAAGACCACATCGCTGAGAGAACCTTAGAAGACCTCTAGCATTAGAGCTCGGCAAGAGACGTCATCAGTGTGGAGACACAGTCCAAGGACATTGGTTGACAGAGTCAACAGTGGGCTTGTGTGTGGACTGAGACCCATCAGGTCAGGAAGAGGAAAGGGCCTGGGAGGAATGCTCAGACAGAACAGCTTTCATCCATCACCAATGCCTACAGGCTGATGGTACTTACACTGGCTCACCGTGGCCATCCATGAATTCCACTTTTTCTGAGCCAACTGGAAGAGGCAGCAAGGTTCTCCCCTTCATGTGTTCAAGGATTACCAGGAGGTCACACTGCAGGGAGTGGGCATGATACCTGATGTCTTGGCACACCATGTGGGGCCAGCCTAGATGGTTCTTTTCATTGGCTAGGACAGGGATAATGACCTGCAACAGAGACACACCAAGAAGGCAAGAGAATTGCAAGTTCAAGCTGGCCGGGGCCACATGGTGAGACCTTGTCTCAATAGGAAGAAAAACAGGAGTGTGAACAGAACTATTCTGCGTGGCTGGATAATATTGCTTCCAAAAGTCATGGGTTATTAAATCAAAACTCCTAGTACCAGGCATGGGATACCTCCCGATGAGTTCCTGGCCGAGGAACCCCCAAAGGTACTCAAAGTAGTATAGTCTATTGTCACTGGTTTGGGCTGCTCACTAAACCTAGACAGTAAAATCCTGATGCTAAAGACAACACACACTTTGGATAGAGGATATAGAGAAATCAAACCGGAATCGAGATAGACAGTGCTGGAAGGTACTATGTAAGCTGTTGGGGGAAGAAACGTTATCAATAATGCTACCTAGATGTAGACACAATGTATTACAACACTGACCAGACAAAATACACCCACTGGTGGGATAGTAACATGAATGTTGTGCTTATAACCAATGGCTTCTTCACTGGAACTGAGGCCCACTCCACAGGTGGGAAAACACGGGTGGAATTGAAAGCCAGGTGAAAAAGCCATGGTGGAAGAAGCTGTTGGCCCTATGGAAGAATCTGCTACAGGGGTTCTGATAAATATATCTGTTGTTACATGGCCTGTGTAGTGGGGTTTGAAGGAGAATAGCCCTGTCGGCTCAGGTTTGAACACTTGGTCCCCCACTGGTAGAACTCTTCAGGGAGCGTGTGACCTTGTTGGAGGAGGTGTGTCCCCCCTGGAGGTGGGTTCCTAGGTTTCCGAAGACTTGTGCCACTCCTGGTGCATTATCTCTGCCAACTACTTGTAGATAAGGATGTGAGCTCTCAACTACTCAACTAATGCTCCAGTGCCGTGCCTACTTCCTGCCATGCTCCACACCTTGTAGACCAGGCTGGCCTTGAACTCAGAGAGATCTGCCTGCCTCTGCCTCCGGAGTGCTGGGATTAAAGGCGTGCGCCACCACTGCCTGGCTCCCCCATTAGCTCTTACTTCTATACGTTGCCTTGATTGTGGTGTCTCTTTACAGGAGTAGAAAAATTACTGAGATTCTACCTTCTAAGCATCCACAAGCTAGTGTAGCCTCAGCCTTAGACAGAGGAGCCTCATTTGGCAATGGATGCAGAGAATCAGAACCCACCAAGGTACTAAATAAGGGGTGGCTGAGTGCTCAGGACTAGGTGGAACATCTCCACCACCCTATCCAAGGTCTAGGGGACACTGTAGATGAGGGGAAGGCAGACTTTGAGCATCAGGCAATGGGGTAGGAAGGAATAAAACGCTGTCTTCTGGGAATGGCATGGCAGTGCCAGGGAATGGGGCATAAAGATATAAAATGTTGTCTTCTAGAGATAGCATGGTAGCACCAGGGGACAGGAAGAGAAAGGTATAAAATGCTGTCTTCTGGATATGGCATGACTCTGGCAATCATGAACACACATGAGCTTGATTACTTGCACAAGATAGCATACAGATGCACAGACACACAAAGGAAACTGTTTAGGAAGAAGGGGTCAGTAGGAGTGAGAGAAGAATTAAAGAAGGAATGGGGGAATATGCTGATATGTTTAACACTATCATAAATTTAAAAAAAACTAAAAGAAGAGAAAAAACAAAGAATGAGTGGGAAGAGAAGAAAGGAAGGAGGGACAGAGAGGGGAGGGGAGGGGAAGGATGCTAGGGAGGAGAAGGAATGGAGGGAAGGGAAAAGAGGAAAGGGGAAGGAGGGGAGGGAGAAGAGGAACCATTCTCAGAGCTCAATATATGTTCTGTTTCAGGTCACTGTACTGCAAGACTTTAAGACTGGGCTACAACGTTACATGTTGCCTTGACCTCTGGAGAAATCAGGAAAGCCTCCAACACCTTTCTATGATTTTCCATCTCATCTGTTCCTTGGAGAATGTTCTCCAAGCTAAACAGTTTTCCTCACCAAGAGGAGTCAGGTACTAGAGGCAGCCCTTACTGGGAGGCTTCCTTACTAGCCCCAGGAATTAATAACAACAAAAAATAAGTCAATCACATCCTCCCACTGGAACCAGGGGCATCACTCTATCTTGATATGATAAAGTATGCCCCCCGCCATAGTCCCTGGTTCACTCTCATCTCAAAGTCAGCTCCACGTGGTATGGTTTGGTAGGGTGACGTGCTCCTCTCACTGGGAGACATGGCGAGTAAACACTGTCCATATCATCTGCTGCATTAGGAGTCTGCAGTGTTTTACTGTTTCCAACACCTGGGACATCAACCCTTCCCTCATCATCAGGATGAATACGAGCTGATGGAAATGGCCCCAAAAGACAAAGAAAAGGGAAATAAATCAGGTTTGGAAAGATGATGATATACCCTATGGGCATGTGAGTAGGCATCTAAAAAGAGCCACCTTGAGAATCATGACTCCATCTCGAGGATGAAAATGAACTTATTTGGGCCACCCAACACAGCTTGTCTTTGGGGGCTCTTTCCCACATTGAGAGATGGATGGGAGTGAGACCCAACCTTTGTCCCAACTTTTCATGGAAGAGAAGATGACTCTTGCACATTCATCTTTTGGAGGAGTTGACTGTTTAAACAGAGGGAGCTGGAGAACAAAGTAATTTAGAGGAGTGGGAACTTCCAGGGAAAGAAAGACCAAGTGGCCACGTGAGCTCCCAAAAGAGGCTGCTCTTGAAGGTTCACTGTTCTTTGCAGCTCACTGATAGCCACTTCCCATTACACTATTACAGCTCATACAATGGACATGCCATACAGACAGGGGTGTGCTGGACAGGGTGGCCCAGGAAATCATGGAAAGAAAAAATGGATTCAGAGAGGATGGCTTCAAAATAGATAGTTCTTGCCTGTTTGTTCTGGAAACATGTTTTGAGCAGAGACAGACATTTTAGCAGAGAGTTAGAAACAACAACAACAAAATCACAAGCTAAGTTCAGTCACATTTATTTGAACTCAGGGCAGAAGGCTGAACAAGAAAAGGATTTTCGTAGGATCTCCAAGGCAGAGTCTGAATCTCAATCCATCCTTAAGTACCCACAGAAAAAAGACTGTCATTACATCATGGGATGTGAGACAGGATAAGGGTGAAGCCCCTGAGGGGGGTGAGCAGCTTGCACTTGGATGCCAGGGATTTGATGCATCTGTTCTATTTCAAGAAGGAGATTCTGGGTGGCAAGCTGGGTAAGCCTGCCAGGGGGATTGGGGGTTAAGGGGTTAAGGTTGCAAACAACAGGGCTAGAAGGAGTCAGACACAGGTAGTTTGGCACACTTTGAAACTGAATCAGAGTTCCAAAGTAAAGAGGGCTTATATACAAATGAAGATATCCGAGGAGTGAGAACAGAGGGTTCTGATGTTAGGAAGCTGGGAAGAGGGGAGGCACCATCAGCAGACACCGAGGAGGCATATTCCTGACTGTGTGAAACAACTGAAAGGTGGGAGCCAAAGGAAGAATGTGCCTCTGGGGAGCAGAGATGAACCATGAGCCATCCACAGAGCCAGTGGGATTGGCACTGATTACAGTCGCTTGATGTGGACCAGCAGCACCACTGAAAATACTGCTGCTCTCCTCTTCTAGGGAGGCAGGAAAGGCTAGTGGAGCAGGAGGACACATTCCAAGATTGATTTAAAGAGAATAATAGCCAGATGTCATGCCACAGGCTGAGACAGGAAGATCATGGGTTCAAGGACAGCCTGGGATACCCAGGGTAGACATCGTCTCAAAACATCTTCTAAGGGTGCAGAGATAGCTCAGTTGTAGAAGCGCCTGCTTTGCAAGCATGAAGACGCGGCTGAGTCTAATCTCCAGAACCCATATAAGCACTACATGTGGTGGACTACATTTCTAATGCCAGTGCCGGGGAATTTTAGCGAGGGGCTCCAAGGTTTGCTGGTCAGCCAATCTAGTTCACTGGGAAGCTACTTCCCAGGCCAGTGAGATATCTTGCTTCAAAGGAGGTGAACTGGAGAGTAACACACAAGGTTGTCCTCTGGCTTCCACACACATGGGTACACACACATTGTCATAGTTAGGTCTCTTCATCGTGAAGAGATATCATGACCATGATTAACACTTATAAAGGAAAACATTTAAAGAGGGCTAGCTTACATTTTCAGAGGTGTAATTAGTTCATTATCTTCAGGTAGCATAGTGTTGGAGAAGGAGCTGAGAGTTCTACTTCTTGATCCAAAGGCAAAAGAAGCAACTGTAACCACACTGGCTAGGAGTGAGCATAGGAGACCTCAAAGTCTACTCCCACAGTGACACACTATCTCAAACAAGACCTACCAACCTGCTTTCTTATAGACTCCAGGGCCACCCGCCCAGAGGTGCTATCATCCACAGTGAGCTGGGCCTTCCCACATCAACCAGTGATCAAAAAAACACCTCCTAGACATACATGTCCACAGCATAATACTATTTGCCTTTAACAAAAGAAAATAATATTTGTGTGTGTGTGTGTGTGTGTGTGTGTGTGTGTGTGTGTGACAGCAATAAGAGCCGTGAGGACACTGGCTAAGTGAAATGATCCAGTGGAATGACAACAATAATTGGTGGTTCTGCCTCTCAAGCTGGGCAAGGAACAAGTTTCCTCTTGTGGCCAAGAGACATTGAAAAGGCAATATCCAGCAGAGTCCAGAGACTGTTGTGGTCAAGGTATGGGAGAGAGCAAGACAGAAATGCAGAGGCACTGATTGGGGCTTGCACCGGATCAGAAAGTATAGGGAAACTGGAGGAGACTCAGGTAACCCAGAGGCCATGTGATTGGTGGACCTTTTAATCACTGGAATAACAGTGTCGAGTCATAAGAAACACTGAGAGCCACAAAGAGACAGATGCTACATGACTCCATTTGCATAGTTTCTACTGCTGTGAAGAGACACCATGACCATGGCAAATCCTATAAAGGAAAAGATTTAATTGGGACTGGCTTATGGTTCAGTCCATTATCTTCATGACAGCATGCAGGCAGACATGGTTCTGGAGAAGGAGCTAAAAGTTCTACATCTTGATCCACAAGTAGAAAAAGGAGGCTGCCTCCTATACTGGGCATAGCTTGAACATATGAGATCTCAAAGTACATCCCCAGAATGACACAATTCTTCCAACAAGGCCACACCCCCTAATAGTGCCACTCCCTATGGGCCAAACATTCAAACACATGAGTCTATGGGGGCCATTCCTATTCAAACCACCACAGCTAGAGCATTCAAATTTCTGAAGACAAATTGGAGACTACTGTTTGATGGGACTGAGGATAGGGACATGTGTGTTGTTGGGTCAGTGTAGTCTCAACCACGTTGGGTAGGGGAGATCTGGAGGTATTTGTGTCTGATGACATTGTACTGTACAGTTAGAAACTCCTGGGGGGGACGCAGGTGAATTTTATGTGCTTTTTCCAAAGTAAAAATAATACTTTAAAAAGTTTTCTGCTTTGGTAATTCCTTTGAACAGCCTTACAATATTTCACTGTATAAATGTTCCATCATTCATTCATTTATTCCTTGACTGAGAAGTTGTGTCTCCAATTTAAATTAAAAAAAATCAGGTAGATATTTGGTGCCATGTTCCTGTACTCTTAGCACTTGAGGGGTGGAAGCAGGAGGATCAGGAGTTAAAGGTCATCCTTAGCTCCAAAGCAGATTAGAGGCCAACCTGGGCTACATGAGACTCTGCCTCAAAAATATAAAAAAGAAATCTTTAAAAAAGTAAATTGTCTTTTTATCTTATGCACATACATGTGGGTCTGTGTGCATGTATGCCACATGAGTGTAGGTGCTGATGAAGCATAGAAGGTGTCAGGTCCTCTGGAGCTGGAGTTTCAGACTATTGTGAGCTGCCTGACTTGGGTGTTGTGAACAAAACTCTGGTTCTAGAAGTGTGCTTCTGTAAGCATCAAGTCATCTCTGCAGCCCCTAAAATAAACTTCGCTTACTGGATTGTGCTTCCTCATGATTGCACAATTCAGAGTTGTGCTCAAGTCCTCTGCATATTCTAGTACACGCCTCATCTCTGAACCTTTAAAAAAAGAATTAATTTAGTTTTTAAGATTAAATATCCATGTGCATCTATGTGAGCACATGTGCACACGTGACTTCAGATACCTACAGAAGGGGGCATCAAATCACCCAGAGCTAGAGCTACATATAGGTGGTTGTGAGCTTCCTGACATGGATCTTTTGCAAGAACAATATGGCTCTTAACTGCCACTCCCTGCTCAGTAGTCAATGCAACACTAAGATCAAGGCAGCATTTTAGACTACATGAATCTTTCTTTCCTCTGAAGTCAAGGACACTTCCTATCACCCTTCACTAGGGGATGTGACCCATAAGTGGCCTTCTGTACAGAAAGTGTCTAAACATAATACGGCGATAAGACCATTCAATTTAAAAACATTAGGGAAGTTATTGCAAGTCTAGCATTTCTGGTCCTGAGAGATTGCTCATCCATCATGTTCCTCCTTGGAATTCTCCGTCAACTAGGGAGGTAACATTAGATGTGGCAAGGAAGATCCTGGCTCTACCATAGGATCAAAAGTGTGTGTGTTTGTGCCTTTTAAGGGAAGCATCTCACGGATGAGAACTTATTTTCTATTCCTGTGTTATTTCCAGGGCACCAATCACACAGCTAGTATCTCCATACGCTAATTTCACAACTGGCTGGACCTGGGGAGGACTGACCTCCAGAAGCACATGTGTCCCACTAGCAGGAAGTTTTCTTCCACTTGGGAAGGTCTAAAGGGGAGCAAGAATCTCTCCTGGATTGTGAAAATTCTCTGAGAGCTAGAGGCTCCATCTATGTCCCTTTTCCCAGGGCAGGGACAAACCCTTCCCAATGCCTGCTGGCCATTTCCAAAATGATACTCAACCTTGGTAAATGATTGCATGGCAAATAAATGACATAAAAATCAAAACCAGACCGCCTCCCTCTAAAGTCCTCTGCTAAGGAAAACAATGTTTAAAGTACCCCAGCTTCTTCCATCCAGCAGACTCACTTGAAATACCTCCCCCACACACACCACCACCACCACCACCACCACCATCATCACTTCCTATCCTCAGCTCTCAGGACTTGGCACTTCACACTCTGGCTTCCCCTTGAAGCAAGACCCTGACCCAAGGCTGATTCTTACTGTGGCCAGGCCTCCACCTAGACTTGCCCCTCCAGCGTTTACTTTACAGTTCACCAGGGTTTTGGTTTCCTTGCCCCTAATCCCTTCCACTCCCTCCCAGACTGTGCTCCAACCTCACACCACGTTCTTTCAAACTCCACCCCTTGCCTCCGCCCTCTGACTGTAACCCCGTCCACTCTCCCTCCCCTGCAATGTCGCCCCACCTTTTTGGCTCTGACTCCGCCCCTCATGCGCACCCCCTGCCAGCCTCCGCTAGCAAGGGGCCACCCACCCACCCTCACCTCGGAGAGCAGGGGGGCTAGGTGTTCCAGAGGCATAGCAGGCAGGTCTCCGCAGAGCACCGCGCCGCGGAGGCTGTGACTTCCCGGGGGCTCTGGCCTGGTGCGCAAGAAAAAAAGCCCCTTGGCGCGAGTCGGGCCGGTCTCCGGTCCTGCGTCCAGGCAGGGTCGTACTGCCAGGCCCCCGGGCCCAGGCTGCACAAACAGCAGCGGCCGCGGCTCCACGGTAGCACCTTGGTCCAGGAAGGCTTGCAGCAGCCGTTCCACCTCGGCTGTGCCCGCGCAGCGCTCCCAAGCACCCGGGACTGGACGCAGACTCCGAGTCACGAAAGCCCCCAAGAGCCTCAGCCTCGGGTCACCGGCCTCCTCATCCCCGGTCTCAGCTGGAGAGGCTGACTCCTCCAAGCCTGGCATCTTGCTGCCTGCTGCCGCGTCCGTTTCCCTAGCGACGGGGGATGCCAACTTCTCCCGCCTCTGCTCTCCTTATATTGGGTACTGGATTCTAGCTCCGCCCCACTAAGTTAATAAGGTAGGCAGGGGCTGGGAAGGGGCGGGGTCGCGTCGCGGTTGCTGGGAAACTGGTGGAGGCTCCCACTTCCAGGATGGTCTGGTAGACTGACTGGAGGTGTGCAGAAGAAAACAAGGCAAAGGCTTGCGTGGGATTCCTTTGTCTAAGGTCAGATTAAAGTCTTCAGACGCCTCCATACACAAACAGCATAAATCTCTTACCTATCCTAAATATATTATTTAAAAAGTTACTCCCAATGCCAAATCATAATACCACGAGTGTAAGAATACAGTATAAGTTTCTTTTTCAAAGGTGATAACTTAAAACTTTAGTAGAGTACTGTCTGGGGGGAGGGTCACTCCCCCCAAAAAAACAATTACAGGCTTACAGAGACGTGCAATCTGTTGGTGAGACTTGGGGCTTTATTGTTTCATTTAAATTTACAATTAGATAGGTGCAAGTGGCAAGTAACTATTTCGCATGTCTCTGCTTCAAACATTTATAATAAATTATTGTAAAAATATTCCCCAGTATCTTGCTCTGCCTACGCCTTCATCTGCCAAAAGGGTAGCTGTCCTGGGTGATGTGATTCTGCGGGAGTGGCCGCAGGTCAGTTCTTAAATGTACCAAAGCGCTTGTAAATATGCGGCATGCTAAGCATCCCTTCCTGACCAGGGAAATTATTACTTCTCCCAAGCTCCGTCTTTCTGCGTGATCAGAATCGAGAGTTTGGGCCTTCGTAGGCATGTGTGAGTAATGGGGAAGGTGTGTGGGTACCAGGGAAATGGACGCTCAGCCTGAGGCCGGCAGGTCTGCAAGAATCTCCTCTTTGCACCTGATTGTATTACCTCCCAGGGACTGCAGGGTTTCTTAGTAAAGTGGATGCTTACAATAGGCTTCAAAGGAACATTAACAGAGTGGCACTTATCAAAGGCAGCGTGGCTTAACAAGACCCCCTCAGGACAGCACCAGTGCCTAGAAGCTAAAATGATTGATTTCTCAATAGCTGGGACGCGGGGGTTCTGTGATGAAATGTTTGCATTAGAAAATGGATCTCTATTATGTCTATGCAGAGTGTTTGATCACTGGTGCATTGAACAACAAGCAGAGCAATTAGGAAGAGAGGGACAAAATGGATTTGATAATTGATATTTCCAAAAAGACATTGTGGAAAAATAGAAATGTCAGAGGCTTTTTACATATGCCATAATTCCGTCCGTCCTTCCTTCCTTCCTTCCTTCCTTCCTTCCTTCCTTCCTTCCTTCCTTCCTTCTGACCTCCCTCCCCTCCTTCTCACCCCCACCCCCGCTTCTTCACTCCTTCCCATAAGAAGTCCTCATGGCCATTTCGGGTGGCAAATGTCTCCAGTGTGTCCATCTGCTTATGTTTTGCATACAGAATGAACTCAGGACCATTTACTTCCTATAAGCCTTTCAAATAAAATTTGTGCCACTTGCACCCTGGCTCCCCCCACCCCTTTATCTCACTTGCTGCTTGCCCCAACTATATACAAACTGCGTGACTGATGGGATGGGGAGAGGTGTTAGTGGGCAGGAGAAGTTACTTTGCAAGCACGAAGACTTGAGTTTAACTCCCACCCTGCACAACCTAGGCTGAAAGCTATGCATAGATGTAACCCCAGCACTGGGGGCCAGGGACAGGAGGATCCTAAGAGCTCATTGGCTACTGAGCCTAGCAGTGAACTTCTGGTCCAATGAGAGACCCTTTGTCAAGGAAATATGGCCGGGGACCATAGAGAAAGATGCCCCACATCCGCATCTGACTGGTATGAAGTATTTGTGTGCACATGAGAATGTATAGGCATGTGTGTACATATGATATAGTGAAGGTGAATGAGTCCCTGAAGATGTCTGCCTGAAGGTGAAGTCTCCCAAACACTGCCATCTGGTTTTCTGTTGCTCTAGAACACACCTTCTGTTCATTTTAGAAGCTGACTTTTTGGGGGAAATTTTTTTATAGGTTTTATTTAAAAACAATTGGTATTTTCCCTATATTGAATAGGTATTGGCAGTTTAAAATAGCAATAAATACATAATCCCAGATATTGTGCAGAGGGTGAAGAGTTTGAAAACAGCTTGTCTAGATGGTTGTGGATTAGGATCCTTTGTGATGCTGAATGTAAAAACCTCATCAGGGCTCTGTCAACCACCTGAAGGCCTGAGCAGGCTTGGAGTGTCACCTGCAAGATGGCATACTCTCCAAACTGGCAGGTCAGTGTTGACTGTGGGCAGGAGGCTCTTTTCCAATTTATAGCCTTTGTTTCTTTAATTGCTAGTGTGTGTTCCTAGGTACATACGACTTGCTCAGTCTGCATGTTACTTACCTGTTTATATTTTCAGAGCTGACCATTTAGCGTTAGATAACCATTGGTGTGCTCTTCCCTGGGGAAGACAGTTACTCCTGCTCTCAGCATTTCTTATTTGCCTTTATCTCTTTATCTAGGGTTGAGACCTCGTGAGTTTTCCCTCACCCATGTTAGCATGTCTATTGTCCTTGTCCAGACATGAGCTAACATTTTTGCCATGTTTATACATGTTTTCTTCATTATATATAATTATATAGTGCACAATATAAACAAACAAACATATAAATAAATAAATAAACATAGTATAGTTGCTCATGCCTACAATCCCTGCACTAGGGAAACTAAGGTAATCACAGGCAAGGGCAAGACTGACTTGGGCTATGGGCTATATAGGAAGGTCCTCTCTCAAATAAATACAAATAAATAAGAAATCAAGAGTTGCCTTGGTCATGGTGTCTCTCGATAGCAGTAGAACTGGAACAAAACCAAGAAGCAGACCAAGCATCTCTACTTAACCTTTTTAAGCCTCTGAACAATGTAACTTCAAAGTTTTGCAGATAGCTATTGCTCAGACTATGAAAGATGATTCTCTCCAGAAACCTATGCCCATATTTGGATGTGTACCAGTTCGGATGGAAAGGGGACAGCCCAGCACTGCCACCAGCAGCCTGAGCAGTTCTTTGTCTCCTTTGAGACCTCCATAAAAGGAAAGTTGCATCTTTGACTAGGTCACAGAAACTATTTCAGGACAATTGAGGGTGAAGGAAATTTAGTTTAGGAAGTAGTTAAACCAACAGTTGTGTAGAAAAATTAGTCTACGACCCATAGATGTGAGTGCAGCCTTCATAAGAGAGTTATACTTAGGTAGCATTATAATGGTTATGTGTACAATTTTGTGGATTTTAAAATTACATTTCTCAAAGGATATGATTTATAGCACTGTTAAAGATCAAGTAATTAAATGAAGATTAGAAGGTTAAACATATGAGTTGTTTTACTTACTGTTTTTCTTTAGTTTTTGATCATTTCATATGCGTTTTTAATGAACTTTGGTTATGTCACTGACCATAGCTGTAAAGGTTAGCTTTTTCGATTGAACACAGCCTAGAATGTGAAGATAGCCTCAATGGAGGAATTATCTATATTGGGTGGGCCTATGGATATGTTTGTGGAGAATTTTCTCAGCTAAGTTAATTAAGCTTTAAAGCTTTTTCTATCCTGTCAGCCAACTCTCAAATAATGACATGGAGGCTTGTTACTAATTATGAAAGTTGAGCCTTAGCTCTTAGAACTTAAATCGACCCATCTGTACCCATCTATATTCCATCACGTGGCATTGCCTCTCTTTGATCTTATACCCCCTGTTTCCTCTCTGTGTCTCCTGGTCTCTCCCCTGCACACTTAGACTCAGCCTCCTCTTCCTCTCTCTATCTGGAAATTCTGCCTTATTATCTTCTGCCTCACTATTCGCCATTCAGTTTTTTATTAAACCAGGCATAAGGTGCTTTAGGCAGAGACACATCTTTACAGTGTAGACAAATATTCTGAAACACCAGATTACTGTTGTTAGCACCATTCCCTAGGTAGGGGTTCTGAACCATCTAAGATGGAGAAATCACGTGGAGGACAATCAAGTGATCAGAAGTGCATTCATTTCCCTTGTAATATGTAATATGCTTAGCTACATGAAATTCCTGCCTTTGTTTCCTCATAATGATGGAATATAACCTGGACTTATAGGCTGCAATAATCTCATCTGTGATGGTTTAAAAGAAAATGGCCCCCAGAGGGAGTGGCACTATTAGGAGGTGTGGCCTTGTTGGAGGATGTGTGTCACTGTGGAGGTGGGCTTTGAGGTCTTATATGCTCAAGCTTTGCTTAGTGTGACACTAAACTTCCTGTTGTTTGCTATTCAAGATGTATTAACTCTCAGCTACTGCTCCAGTACCATGTCTGCCAACACATTGCCATGACCCACTATGATGATAATGAACTGAACCCCAAACTGTAAGTTAGCCACCCCCCTATTAAGTGTTTTCCTTTATTAGAGTTGATGTGGTCATGTTTTCTTTTCACAAAAATAGAAACCCTAAGACAGAAGTTGGTATAAGGGACTAGAATATTTCAGTGATAGGCCTAACTATGCTTTTGTTTGAAAAAATATGGACCTTGGGACTCTCACCTTCCTGGACCTGGATAGAAATGGGAGGACCTTGGACTTCCCGCAGGGCAGGGAATCTGGACTGCTCTTCATTCTCGAGAGGGAGGGGGAATGGAGTGGAAGGGAGGAGGAGAGGGGGAGGGGAGGGGTGATGTATGAGAGGAGGGGGAGGAAACGGGGAGGAGGTGGAATTTTTTGCAACAACTAAAAAAAATAAAAAATAAAAAAAGAAATGCAGTTAAATGCTTTAAATGCTGCTTAATGGGCCATAGTAATAGGAGCATGAAAGACAATGCTACTAACAGTTATTTTAACTGTGGAGGGCTAGCTCAAGAGGTTTCAGAGGAGAAGAATTTTAGAATGCAACATTCTAAATCTAGAGATTATTCTTGTGATATTTTGGTGAAGAATGTGGCTTTTTTTTTTGTTCTTGTCTAAAAAGCCTTCCTGAGTCTTAAGTGAAAAGTTCTGGATTAATTCTGTTAGCAGAGGAAATCTCAAAACAGCCTTGTATAAACTCTGTCTTGTGATGACTAGTGTTAACTCTAGTGAAGATTTATAATGAAAAGGTGCAAGCTGAGTAAGAAAAGTACAAAACACACAGATTGAGAAAGGGGGCATCAGGTAGTGGAATAGAGCTGAATCCTGGGTTCAGGGAGGTCAACAGATTAAGAAAGGGAATAAAGGGTGTGGTGACCTCAAAACAAGGTTCTTCCCAGCTAAGTTTCCAACTTGTGAAAATGAATTAAAGAAAAACTTATATCCAAGTGGGGGTGGTGCATGCTTCTAATCCCAGCACTGTAGAGGCAGAGGCTAGCAGATCTGTGAGTTTGAGGCCAGCCCAGTCTATAGTAGATCCAGTTTGAGGACGACTAACCTTAGGCAGTAAAGGAAACCATAAAAAAAAACAAAACAAAACAAAACAAAAAAAAAACCCAGAAAGCTGGTGAAGATATTGAATGAGGGGACCATGTTTCAGTACCAGCAAACAGCAGAACTTGGCAGCTGTGGAGATGAGGTTCTGGAGGTAAGCATAGGCAGAAGGAACTATAGTATTCGAATTTGTGTCTGAGACTAAGGAAAACTGGTAAGGTCAGCCAGCGGTGTCCCTTCATGGAGGTTTAGAAAGACCATTGCATGAAGCTGTGAAGTTGAAGCTTGGATTGCCTTGGAGACCCCGAGATGTTGGAGATTGCAGAACTGTGGGACACTTGCCTGAGGAGATCTGCTAACAGGGAGTGGAACTAGCGCAAGAGTAAGAAGTGAGTTACAGTCAACAAAGCTGAAGGGAGTTGGAGATGTGAAGAGCGCCTTGACATCCAACATGGAGATACAGATGGAGTTTTCCCAGCTGCTTTTCATTCTTGCTTTGGTCTAGTATTTCCTCACTCTGCTTCCCTTCCCTATGTTTTAGAAAGGTAATGTATATCTTGTGCCATTATATGTTGGAAGTATGTGATTTGCTTTTTGCTTTTCATTTTGTATGATATTACAATTAAGAGGTTGTGTGAAACTCAGAAGAGACTTTGAACTTTGGAATGTTAAACATTGTTGAGACTATAATAGACTATGGGAACTTTTGAAGTTGGACTAAATGCATTTTCATATTATGATATGGCTGCAAGCCTTTGCGGGCCAGGGAGTATAATGTGGTGGTTTGAAAGAAAATGTTGCCCAAAGGAAGTGGCACTATTAGAAGGTATGCCCTTGTTGAAGTAGGTGTGGCCTTGTTGGAGGAAATGTGTCACTGTGGGGGTGGGCTTTGAGGTCTCTTTTGCTCAAGCTTCACTTAGTGTGACAATCAGTTTACTTCCTGTTGTCAGCAAGTCAAAATGCATTATTTCTCAACTCCTGCTCTAGTACCATGTCTACCTGCATGTCCCTATGTATCACCTTGGTGATAATCGACTGAACCTGTGAACTGTAAGTGAGTCACCCTATTAAATATTTTCCTTTATAAGAGTTGCTGAGGTCATGTTGTCTTGTCACAGCAAAGAAGCCCCAAGACGCCTGCTAAAAATATAATAAACATAACATTTTAGTAAGGCTAAAAGTTAAAAATATATTAGCTGTAGGTTTTTTTCCCCGTCGTAGCAACAGAAATTAAATGTTTGCATCTTCTCATACCCTCCAACTCCTGCCAAGTACTCTTCTTCACAAGGAATCCCCCTCCTACCTTCATGTCTTTTGTTTTGCATTTTGCTCCCATGAGCATGGGTTTGGGATTATTTAGTGGCACACAGGGGACTTACCAGTAGCTATAGCACTAATGAAAATGATTCCTCTTACCCTATAGCCATGAACATCTGTGATGGGGTGTTGACAGGCACCATCTTGTGCTTCCTTCATTCAGGTAACTACGACTGCTATGAATTTATGAGTTCAGTGGTCATATCGTGTTCCAACGTCAGCACTCCTCTCCAACCTTTGGTTCTTACATTCTTTTTCCCTCTTCTTCTTCAGTATCCCTTGTGAACTGGGGAGGAGGACGATATAGATATACTGTTTAGGGTCAGCAACCAACAGTCACATATTCTCAGCATTTTGTCCAATATGAAGTCTGTGCTTTAAGCATCATCTATTGCAGAGAGAAGCTTCTCTGACCAATGCTGAAATCATCATTAACCTAAGTATAAACAGCCATTTAGAAAGTAATTTGACCTCACGCTCTTTTAGTAAAACATAAGGATACTAGGGCTTTGACCTGACAGCCATGGACTGTTAACTAAAATTTTAGTACCTGGAATGAATTCCCTCCTGTGGAGCAGGCTTCAAATCCAATCAAAATGTGGTTGGTTGCACCATTCTGTTATTGCACCAGTGGGTGCAACATTCCTGGTAGGATAATATTGGAGTTCATGGGGCTCACTGATGAGTAAGACCATTAATGACTTTTCTCCCCAGCACCCTGGGGCATTATGAAAGATAGCTGGCAGGGAAGAAGCTTAGTCCAAACTTCATTTCTCTCTCCCACAAAAGCACATCCAGTTCTATGGGCAGCTAAGAGCAATGACAATAACTGATCTTGTTTTAGGGACCTCTGGCGCTTCCCTAAACATCAACTTAGGAAGGTATTTCACACCTGGAACTGGAATTTGATTTATAATCATGGGACTAAAGGGAGCATCTTTGTAGAATACTCCCATTCAAAATTTTTAAAAATTGTATTTTAGTTGACTTAAAAATACTAGATTTTTGTATATATTTTCACATATCTTTGGTTTCAGTTAACTCACTTCTGCCCCCTTTCCCCACCTCTATCTCTGCTTAAACCTTTCTGTTCCCCACCTCTACTTTTGAGTCATTGATGTTCTACTGTGCTCTCTCTTAAGGGCTATTTATTTTTAGTCCTTCCTCTAATGACTCCTCGCTAGCTTCACAGCTTCTCCCTGCACAACAAAGTAAACACACAATTGTAAATATGTGACACTAGGGTCCATATGTGAGCAAGCGTGCACTATTTGTCTTTCTGGACCTGGGTAAATTCACTTAGTTTATTGTTTTCCAGGTCCACCCATTTTCTGGCAACTTTCATTGCAGTTAAATACAATTCCACTGTGTGTATTTACCTCATAGTCCTGATTTCCTTTCTTTACTAAGGAGCAGCAGGGACTGAGACAGGAAAATATCTTTGTTTTAGGATACAGAAAACCTTGGCTATATGCTCAGTAATGACAAACTTGGGTCACATGGTTGTTTTATGCCCTTTGGAAAACATACAGAACATGGTGGCCGTACTGTTTTACAGTTCATCATCAAACACATGGTCCCCTTTCTCCACATCCTCACCAACATTTGCTGTCATTTGCACTTCTGATGATGGCCGTTATGCCTGGGGTAAGATGGGATCCAAAAAAAAAAAATCATTTTAATTTGCATCTCTCTGATTGCTAATGATGTTTCATACTTTTAAAATGTTGGCTAGGTATTTGTATTTATTCTTTTGCAATCTCTGTTCATTTCTATAGGTTACTTTTCGTGATTTTATTGATGCTTATTATTTTTGGGTTTCTTTGTATACTCTAGATATTAATACTCTGTCAGACATATAACTAGTGAAGATTTTCTCCCATTCTGTAGACTGCCTCTTTACTTGGTTGATGGTTTCCTTGGTTATACAGATACTCTACAATTTTCTGAGGTTTCATTCTGTCAGTTGTTGGCCTGATTTCTTGAACATCCAGAGTGGTATCCAGAACAGCCTCACCCATGCCTCTGTCTTCAAGTGTTTTCTGCTCTAGTAGTTTGCTCGAGGTCTCACACTACAGTCTCCCATCTATTTGGAATTGAGTCTTGTATGGAGGGAGAGATAAATATCTACATTCATTTTCCTTTGTCCAGTGTCCTCAGCACCATCTGTTGAAGAGGCTGTCTGTTCTCCAATGTGTATTTTTGGCTTCTTTGTAAACAATCGCCTGGCTGTATCTTTGTGAATTTATATCTGGGTCCTCTGTTCTATTCCATTGACCCACATGTCTGTTTTTGTGCCATTGCTGTGCTGTTTTTATGACCGTGGCTCAGTAGGATAACTGGAAAGCAACAGGGTGATACCTCTAACCTTATTACTACTCAGCAGTGATTTGCCTATCTATGATCTTTTGTGCCTCAACATGAATTTTAAGCCATTTTTTTTCCTGTACAGAATGGTGCTGCAATTCGGAGGGGAGTTGCACTGAATCTGTTGATTGCTTTTGGTAGGACAACTATTTTCACAAAATTGTGCCTAATCCATGAACACTGGAGTCCTCGCTATCTCTAAGGTGCTCTTTAGTTGTCTTCGCCAGCATTGGAAAGTTTGCTCTCTAGAGATCTTTCTCTCCCTTGCTAAAGCTTGTTCCAAAGTGTTTGATTTTTTTTTATGTTGAGCTATTGGGAATGGCATAGTTCCCCTGAGTCTTCACTAGTGCTCACAGTGGAGAATTGTTATGTCCTCTTCATGGGTTGTGTATTTAATCAGCTCCAGGTGACCGTTCTTGTTCTTCCTGACCAGTTGTTTTGAAGCCTATCTTGTTAAATATTAGAATAGCAATACCCACCTGCTTCTTAGTTCTCAGTGCCTGGAACAGCTTTCCCATTCTTTCCCCACAAGATAATTAATGCTTGTCTTTGGTGGTGAGGTGTGTTTCTTGGAAGCAGCATATCAATGAATCCAACTTCTTATTCTTTTTATACATTTATTTTCATTTGTTTGTTTTCTCCCCTCTCTCTCTCTCTCTCTCTCTCTCTCTCTCTCTCTCTCTCTCTCTCTTTCTCTCCCTCATGCATAGGTTTCGAAGATGCCAGTTCAATAGAACCTTCATAAAATTGCACCTTGTTTCTGATATGTTGGTTTCCAGTGCCAAGGGGAAGAACCTTAGTGTGCCCATTGCTTGCCTAATCATTGATTTTCAGCTTTTTCTAGATTGTTTCCTGGAGACTCTTGAGTGTTGTCTGTCATCTTGATTCCTCCTAATTATTCTTTTTCTTAAAATGAAAAAAGAGTTGGTTACTAAGCTGTATAGTTTGGGTGATTCTCTATTTTGATTGATATTTAGGTCCCTTTCCACAATGCATCTATCTGGCTTTATTCATATATGTGTCCAGTTATACATAGGCATAAGATGGTAAACAAATTCTCACCAAAAGTTTAATTGAGTACAGAATTTGCCTTACTACATATGCACCTGAAGCCAGTTTAGCCTGGGATAACCCTTCTGGTTTCCACAGCCAGACACGCAGGTTGGGGAATAGGTTTGAATAGAACCTGTCTGAAGTTGGCTTTTGCTAGGGGCAGAGAAACAAATACCATGGTTCACAGAAGGGCTTATATGAAGCCTGATGCAGGTTTGTGTGTGAGGGGATTTGAGATCACTGAGTGTGTTGTTTTGGAGAAGTGCATGTGTGTATTACTTGCAGATAAAGGAGCTGGGTTTCTAAGAGCCTTGTTCCTGTTCATAACTGAAATGAAACAGAGTCCCATGGTAATAAACTGTCTCCTCAACTTGCCTGCCTCAACAATACCAGTTACTCAGGAGACTTGGGCAGGAGGATCAAGCCTAGCCTGGTCTGCAGAGAAGGTTAAAGGTCATCTTGAGATTTACTAAGACTCTCTCTTCAATAACAATGAAAAGAAGGTTAGGGGTACAGCTCAGTGACAGTGGACATTGCATTTGTGAGATACTGTGTTCAATCCTCAGGACTTCCCACACAGGGGTATGGTGGGTACCAATGGAGTCCTATGTCATCTCTCAACCCTTAAACCTATAATGAATCCTTTTAGTTCCTAATTTAATTTAATAATTTAATTCAATTTCTATTAAACCCAAATGTGCTTCATACCAACTGGCCTTTTTCTCTGATGTAAGTCAAGAGACTTACACTTGTCCTTGAGGAGAGTTCCCCAGGCTGCTCCTGCACTTATGTCTCTAACTACCACCCTATAAAACCTCTCTAAAGAGGCTTCCATGGCTTCTGGAATTTAGCTTGGAAGAGAAGTCAAAAGACAGCTTGATGTTTGTCTCTTTGTAGGTCAAGACTGTTGAAATATCATTTTAACATTTAAGAATTTTTCTTTCTCTCTTTTCATTTTGTCACTTAAAGTATTTCAGATCAGAACTAAAGCCTGTTCAAAGAGTTTTGACCCCACATTTCAGAGCCTTCTCGGTTCTTTCTCATCTGGAGGTGTTTCCTCACAGCTGGGAGGATTACTGTAGGGATTATTTCATATATTACATTTTCACTTCCTGCTCTGGTTCTTTGGTAATATAAGCAGATAGAATGTGATGGCAGTTATGAGTAGGGAATAGATTCCGAGGGAGTAACTGGGGTTTGTCATGCGTCTCCATGCTGTCCTATGGCTCTCCACCCAGTGAGTGGCAATGCTGGTTTAGGCCCCGGGGGAGAATAGATTCATCCTGAAACAGCCATTTGACTCTGAATCATTTTTAACACATAGCTGTGATGGCCACACAATTTACTTTCTTATACCATACTAGCCAAGCACATGCACGGGGGCGGTGGGGGGGGGGAGGCTTTGCATGACTATGAGTGTGTGATTTAGTTCTAAAACTTGGCTTTGAATTATACAAGGCCCAGCCAACAGACTAAGAGATTATTCATCTAAGTGTAAAGGAATAAAGAGATCTGGTCTCCAATAAGCAGATTTCCTCACAAAGAACACAAAAGAGCCTTTGCTGAGATACAGAAGGAGGTTGGGGAAGCAAAAGAAGAGGCCCATAATGCCAAGGGTAGGGAGGCTACGGAAAAAGGTGGCAAGTTCAAGGTCTGTGTGGGCTGTAGAGAGAGTTTAATGTCAGTCCAAACAACTCAATGGGAACCAGTGGCAAAAGAAAGCATACAATTAAAAGGGGGCTTGGAATATTGCTCAGTTGTGGGACCCCCCCCCTTGTCTGGAATGCCCAAATCTCTGGGTATGAGCCCCAGCAGGATGAGTAAAGAAATGATAGCAACAAATACCTTGGGCAAATGAATTAAAGACCTCAATATCAGTCTGAACACACTGAACCTGACAGAAGAGAAAGTGGGAAGTACTCTACAACACATGGGCACAGGAGACCACTTCCTATGTATAACCCCAGCAGCACAGACATTAAGGGCATCACTGAATAAATGGGACCTCCTGAGACTGAGAAGCTTCTGTAAAGCTAAGGACACTGTCACTAAGACAAAAAGGCAACCCACTGACTGGGAGAAGATCTTCACCAACCCCGCAACTGACAAAGGTCTGATCTCTAAAATATATAAAGAACTCAAGAAACTAGACTGTAAAAGGCTAATCAACCCAATTATAAAATGGGGCACTGAG
>NW_026068017.1:7471559-7594797 GCF_014885135.2 Alexandromys fortis | reverse complement strand
CAATGACTTCTTGAATTTTGCATGCAAATGGACGGAAATAGAAAACACTATTCTGAGTGAGGTAAGCCAGACCCAAAAAGAGGAACATGGGATGTACTCACTCATAATTGGTTTCTAGCCATAAATAAAGGACATTGAGCCTATAATTTGTGATCCTAGAGAAGCTAAATAAGAAGGTGAACCCAAAGAAAAACATATAGGCATCCTCCTGAATATTAACCTTCATCAGGCGATGAAAGGAGACAGAGACAGAGTCCCACATTGGAGCACCGGACAGAAATCTCAAAGTCCAAATCAGGAGCAGAAGGAGAGAGAGCAGGAGCAAGGAACTCAGGACCGCGAGGGGTACACCCACACACTGAGACAATGAGGATGTTCTATCAGGAACTCACCAAGGCCAGCTGGCCCTGGTCTGAAAAAGCATGGGATAAAACTAGACTTGCTGAACATAGCGGACAATGAGGACTGCTGAGAAGTCAAGAACAATGGCACTGGGTTTTGATCCTACTGCACATACTGGCTTTGTGGGAGCCTAGGCAGTTTGGTTGTTCACCTTACTAGACCTGGAAGGGGGTGGAAGGTCCTTGAACTCCCCACAGGGCAGGGAACCCTGACTGCTCTTCAGGCTGATGAGAGAGGGGGAGTTGATTGGAGGAGGGGGAGGGAAATGGGAGGTGGTGGCGGGGGAGGAGACAGAAATCTTTAATAAATAAATAAATAATAAAAAACCCCAAATACCTTGGGCAAAGCTGTGGCATTCTTTCAGGTAGGTCCGGGAAAAATGGTAGGGAGATGGTGATGGCAGGAATACCCAGACGTCCTGAAAAATGTGACACATTGACCACATCCCCCAGGAAAGTAAGGTAAAGCTCCAGGCCCTCATGGGACCCAAGCCTTGGTGTGAGGACAGCAGATGAAGAATGCAGGAGAGGGACCAGAAAGCATCTTGACGAGGTCATGTCCAGTCATGGAACGGGGACAGGAGATGATAACTTCTAAGGTCTTTGTAGTTAGGAGGAGAGCTGAAACTCTAGAGAGGATCAGTGTGAGGTTACAGCAGGAAAGAGACAGTAGAAGTAGGTGCTCATAGGCGGAGGACACATGATTATATAGTTTACATAAGACCAGAATTGCAAGAATTACAGTTTAAAGATATAAAAAGATAAAATTTATATCTATTTTATCTTTAGCATAATAATGGAAAACTATAACTATCAGGCAGTTGCCATGATTCTCCCACTCCAGACAGATGCAGGTTAAGATGTTTCCTGGAAAGCCACCTTGTGGTGTTATACAGATTATTAGAAATGGGTTAGATCAATTTGTAAGAGCTAGCCAATAAGGGGCTGGAACTAATGGGCCAGGCAGTGTTTAAAAGAAAAAAAAAGACCAGAATTGCATGTGTCTGTGATCCCAGGGCATGGCAGATGAGGCAGGTGAATTATAAGTTCTAGGATATCCTGGGCTACATGGCAAGATCCTGCCTCTAATGAATAAACAGATAAATAATTAAGTCTATATAAACTGCCATTACAGCAAGGACAAACTGTCAGCTGCGTATAAGGGCCTCTTCACCTGAGAACTTGATCATGTATTGACTGCCCAGGAACTACAAGGTCTGACCCCAAAGAAAAAGAGAAGAACCGTGAGCAGAAACAGATGTCAGAAGTGACTGGCTAACTGGGTCTGATGAACTGTTCCCTGCAGCCCACTGGATACAGGTGGGGTGGATCAGTGTCACTAGGTTTGTCACAGAGAATTCAGCATGGAACTTAGAACTTACAGGAGTACAGAAAGCTGCAAAGCTGCAAGGCTAGAAAGATCCAGATCAGAACAGCAGCACACTGCCCTGTAATGGGTGAAATAGCTTAAGTCGGTGGAAAACTGAGAAGCCAGATACCGTGTGTCAGAGTACCAGCTCCCAATCAGACAGCTATTCAAAATCATATCTGCCAGAAACATAAAGGAGAGACTTTAGAAGTGGTCATCATCGCCCCAGGGAACATGACCAGAAAAGGCAAAAATTGAATTCCAAGTAAGCAATGAGTAAAAGTTTTAGGAATGTCCCAACCATTGTACAAAATGCATAGCAAAATGGGGCATACTTAACATAAAAATAACATAATATTATTGTTTTTTTTTTTTTTTTTTCTTAGTTTATTTGTTTTTGGAGACAAGGTCTCACTGTGAAGCCCTGGCTGGCCTGGAAATTGTTACATAGACCAGGCTGGCCTGAAACTTGAGGCAACTTTTTAGTCTCAGTCTCTCAAGTTTTGATATTGTAGGAATGAGCCACCGTGCCTGGCTTGCCTGTTTGTTTTGACATAGAGTTTCACTATAAATCCTCTACTGGCCTTGATCTGCATACCTCAAACTTTCAAATAACTGGAATTACAGATGTGTGTCATCAGAGCTGGCCACAAATCCTATACTCTTCTTGTAACTATTGGTCAGTTTTTGATGAACAAACTCTCATCCCCTAGGCCTTTTTATACACTAGCCCTATTCCATATATTTCCAGAAAACTCAAGCCCCAGTTCTGCCTGAAACAGGTGTCTTGGCTCACTTTTTATAACTTGTTCCTGCTCAATAATACTTGATTCTCGTTCGATCCCATTAGGACAGTAGAGCCAGACAGGTTCGATTCGATTGTTGAGGTAAATGAGGGGATTTCTAGTTTCCACTGGTTTTGAAATTGGGAGGACAGAGGGGCAAAACCATATTGAAAGTAGAGCTTAGACAATGGAAGCGAACTAAGAGATGGAGAAGAAGAAGTGGTCCCCGTGACATCACTTGGGCCCAAGCTCTATCATGCACACACGTTGGAGTCCTTTGTGTGAGCATGTTCCCTCCCAGTCCAGTTTCAGTTCCGCCTGTCCCTTGTTAAATAAGAGTAGCAACTTGTGCATAAAAAGAAAAAAAATTACAGATGTTTATTGGTGAGGCAGAAAGAGTCCTCCAAGGAAACAGTTGAGTGGGAATACAAAGGGGCCACTTCCTGGGCTATTTCCATAGTGGGAGTGAAGGGGAGGCCTTTAACCCATTTGGTCAATACATAAAAGCTGTGGATCATAGACACGGCCCTCAGTTTTCACCCTGCTATTGAATGAAAATGGTAAACCAGAAATTAATATGTGCAGATTTTTCTGTGTTTATTCCCTACTCTGTGTTTAATTCCCAAAAGGGTGAAAGAAATACTTACTTAATTAAACCTGCTAAACAACAATGGTCCTACTTACTTTCCCGTACACTTGTCTTGCGGAAATATGCCATGAAGAGTTGATGAAGCTATTTTTAAAATTGAGTTCCACACACAGCTTAATTATAATCATCTACAGAGTGCAACTTGCATTTTACACCACGGGATACAGGTGGGCAGAATAAGGAAGGCCGCAGCGCCAGCGTGCTTTCTTGGGCCTTTTTTCCTGCAATTGTGGGAATTCTTGGGCTTGGGGTGAGCTTTAGTTCTTAGACGTCACCCCCATGGTTTTAGAGGAAATTACACTTCTTGCAGATTTATGGAGCCAGTCTTTCTGGTGGCACCGAGCTTATACATTTGTGTAGCACATATTCTTTTGTGAATACAGTTTGGGAAATTATGTTTAGCTTTGAGCTGGTCCTAGTAGATCAAACTATTTCCAGGACACAGTGGGCCGGTGTCCACAGAGAGGGGGTTTTCACACAGTTACAGGTAAGTTCCACTAGAGTGTGTAGCTCTCCCTGCCTGGCTTCTCAATGCAGCTACGGCTTAAATCACCTGGGGGATATTTTCATATATATGCACAAGGCTCTGGGCCTATCTCCAGCATATAAGAAGGAAAAGGATCACCAGGTCCCATTCTAGTGCACCCAAATAACAACTAGGGGCCCAAGCCTAGGAATCAGTTGGAAGATCTCTAGGTCACTGAGTGTAGGCCAGGGCAGACAACCACTGGTGGACTGGGAAGCTCTTCATCTCTAGGGGGAAACGGATGCACTTAGATCTTTTCTCTGCCTTTTTCTCTTTTAAAACCACATACATAGAGGCTAGCGAGATGGCTCCATTGTTTAGAGCACTGGATCCTCTTCCAAAGGACACAGCTTTGATTCCCAGCACCCACATTGGCAGATCCTAACCATCTGTCTTTCCAGTATTAGGGGATCCAGTGTCCTCTACTGGGTTCTTTAGGCGCTGCATTTGCATGGTGTAGACATATATGCCAGCAAAACACCTATACACAGAACATAAAAAATTAAAAACACAAAGTAATTTCTCTTTTTGGATACACTAGGGAAAACTCAAAAAAAAAAAGACAAAAGCAAGAGGTAGGTGATAGCACAAATCTTATTGGGAGCTTTCTCTCTCTCTCTCTCTCCACACACACACACACACACACACACACACACACACACACACACACACCATATTCCAGTGCTGAGAATTGGAAAAGGGCTCTAGGTATGGTCAACAAGCACTGTGCCACTGAGCTACTGCCCAATCCCTTTCTCTGCATCTTCAAATACTCTAACTTATATGAGCCTAGAGAGGTGATAGAAACCATAAAAGAAAGCTAGTTCATTAACCAGTATTCTTGCCCCTTTAAGATCCCTTGAAATCCTAAGGTCTGGGGGTCATGGATCAGGCGTAGAGAGCCTATCTAGCAAGTTCAATCCCTGAACCACACTGTATATTCACTGGGATTGTTGGCACAGGTTTGTAACCTCAGCTTCTCCAGAGGCTGAGACAGTCCTGAGTTTAAGGCCTACATGGGCAACTAAGCTAGATGTAGACTGAAGTTTCTGTCCTGCCTAGTCTCACAGCCATTGAGTCCCAGATAAACACACAGAGGCTTTTATTAATTATAAACTGCTTGGCCTATTGCTCAGGCTTGTTACTAACTACCTCTTACAACTTAAATTAACTCATAATTCTTATCTATGTATAGCCACATGGCTTGGTACCTTTTTCTCAGTAAGGCGTTCTCATTTTGTTTCCTCTGTGTCTGGCTGACAGCTGCGTCTCTGCCTTTCCTCTTCCCAGAATTCTCCTAGTCTGATTGCCCTGCCTATACTTTTTGCCTGGCTCCTGGCCAATCAGCATTCTATTAAACCAATATGAGTGACAAATGTTGACAGTGCACAAGAGCATTATCCCAACACAGCTAGACCTTGTCTCAAAAAAAAAATAGGAAGAAGGCTAGGGATACATGATTCAGTGTTAAAGTACAGCCTACAGTGCTGAAAGCCTTGGGTTCAGTCACCAGAGGAGAGGAGCTCCTTCAGGTTCCGAGGCCGGGTCTGAACTAAAAACTTGCATTGGCCAAAGCACTGAAGCGGGGAGCTAAGCACAACTCTGAGAAGCCTTGGAATGGAGTGATTATCTGCTTTGCTCAAGGACTGGAGTCTTTGTTCCCAGCATAGTCTTAGGCAGGCATGTAGCAGCACCCACAAACTTAATAGAAATGCCAATTCTTGGTCCTCAACTCAGCTTTCCTGGGAAGGAAGTTTTAGGAAGCGTTCTAAGCTCACAGGCTTTCCAGGTCATTTGGATGTATGGTGATATTTGCTAGCTGGGCTCCATGGAGAAGGGATCCTGACTTTCCTTCTCATAGGATCCCACCACCATCAAGCAAGTTCTTTTATCTTGTGAATTTACAACTGACAGGAGACCTATAACGACCCACGTAAATAATCTCACTTGCTGCCAGATAACCTCCCACACCACTTGTGCTAATATCTCACAAGTCTCGGTGATTTGTGTCTAACTAAACAAAGACAACCTGCATTAAAACATCAGAGTATGCAATCTGAGGTGGTTGTCTCCAGGGTGCCACCTCCATGGCTTTTGTTTAGGAGACACTCCAAGGCAGATGTAAGAGGGAACCATTCAAGGGATGTGTCCTGATCATAGGGTTTGGGCTCGAAGGAGCTGGAGTTGGGCTGCCTAGCATTCCTGTGACCGGGTAGAAAGCAGAAATGGCTTCCTCTGCATTGTTTTAAAATCAGAAATCAGAGAAAAATTAGGGAGACTCAGCTATTGATTGCGGTGGTTTATTTCGTACATGTCAACTTGACCGGATTGTGGGATCGTCGCATAAATCTCTAGTAAGACATTATTTCTGGGATTTTCCAGCACAAATTAGCATTTAAATTGGTGGTCTGATTTTTATGAAGCAGATGGCCCTCCCCATGTGTGTGTGCCTCATCCAATCTGTTGAGGGCCTAAAGAGAACAAGAGGTAGATGGAGGTGGAGTTAACACTGTCTGACTGCATGAGCTAGGACATTGATCATCCATCCTCTGCACACCCGTGCTCAGGCCTGAGCTCCTCCTTGCATCCACCCCACTGACTCTGCACACCTCAGGCCCTTCTATGACGCTGACTCTCTTTGGTTTTCAGATGGCAGATGGTGGGTTCCTTTCAATGGAGAGCTCTGACTGGTAAGGGAAGGTAAAGTACAGGGACGAATTTTGTCCTGTTCATTCCCTCCGATGGCCCATAGCAATGAAGGAGGCACAGGCAGAAATCTGTAGGGAAGTAAGAAAGCTGGGAGGACCAACACAGGAAACTTCAGGCATTATTTTTTAAGCCGTAGGGCTGGAGAGGTTTCGAGTGGGAGTTCCAGAGAGTCAGCCCTGAGAATTGGGAAAGTTGCCAACGGCATCCTTGAGGTGTGGGAGTGGGGTGAGTACGGAATTTGGGAATTTCCTCTGTGAAATTCCTCTCTGCAAGTTAGTAGGACTGGGAGTGGCTTTGCTGAATCGCCAAGTGCATTTGTGAACAACCTTTTAAACATTTTATACTTGGGTGGTTGTGGCTCATGCCTTTAATCCCAGCACTCAGGAGGCAGAGGCAGGTGGATCTCTGTGAGTTCGAGGCCAGCCTGGTCTACAAGAGCTAGTTTCCAGGACAGGCTCCAAAGCTACAGAGAAACACTGTTTCAAAAAACCAAACCAAACCAAACCAACCAGCAAACAAAAGCCTACAACATTTTATGACTTGCATAGGAAAGTAAGTTGAAAAAATATCGGGATGGAGAGGTGGCTCAGTGGCTAAGAGTCCTGGCTGCCCTTGCAGAGGACCCAGGTTTAGTTCCCAGTGCTCACAGCAGATGGCTTCAACTCCCAGGTTATCTGATGCTCTCTTCTGGTCTCCATGGGGACTCACACACATAGTATATACTCTCACATACATAAAGCATAAGTAACAATAAAAATAAATTTTACAAAAATAATAATGCTTCTCTATTCTATGAAAAATGAGTAGGCATAAAATCTACATAGAATTTCTTGGTAGGGTGAAGCACGATTAATAAAAACTCAAGGTCAGAAATTGGGGTTCAAACTGAAGATTTGAAAAAGCAAAACAGCTAGTCACTGGCTCTTACCTCGACCTCAGTCTGAAATGCCCATCCTGCCTCCAGGAATCTCAGAATGACACAGTGTCTGAGCACTGTCTCCCCCTGTCTTATATTCCTCTCTTGGGCTGGGAGATGCACCACCAGATTTCTATGGCAACTAGTGTGGCTACTGTGATTAAAGGTGCGTGTTACCATAACCTCGTCTGTAAGGCTGACCAGTGGGACTGTTTTACTCTCAGATTTTCAGGCAGTCTTTATTTATTAAAATACAATGGAAATGCCACTACGGTAGGGTTTATGGAGAGATTGCATGTGTTTGGTGTGGTTCTCAACACTCGGAAAAAATTTCATTGTGGATAACTTGGTAAGAGAAGCATTATAAATCTACCCAACCTATAGATAATGGATAACCCAGAAGTCAAGCTGCCGTCCATTTGGTTGAGCTGTCAATCCTTGCTTTATATAAGCTGATTCTCATGTCTGGGGGTCTAAAAGGTGGAGCATGTCTGTATTTTGGAAAAATATGGGTTCAAGGAAGTCTCCTCACCCGCAGGGCAGGATTTGTTGGCCTCTGTAGGAAGCATTGTGCTGGTTGTGTGAATGTAAATACAGCACAGGACTTAAGAGCCCACACAGAGGGCTGGAACTGGAGACCAAAGAGGATTAGAAAACAAACATATTTAGGGTTTTATTTAATGCAATGTATTACCCATATCTAAAGTATACCATTTGATAGATTCTGGAATTTTTATATGTTCATGAAGCCAGCTATATAGTGCACACATCTCAATACCTCAGAGTTCTTTGTGCTAATATCTCACGTTTGCTCTTCCTGACTGCCTTCTGCCCCAGACACACAAAGTTATCTGCCTTTCTGGACCATTGCCATCTTCTATAATTTAGTGCCAAGTGAGATCAAGCATGATCTTGAGTGCTGACTTCTCTCATTTAGGGAAATAACCTTGAGACTTGTCTGTGTTATTGTATCTCAAAGTCCATCTCTTTGTATATCTGGGTAGTAACACCATCATTTCCGTTAACCATACATTTTAGCATTCCATCTGTTCATTAATGAGCATGTGGGATATTTCTTTTATCTCTTAGTGAATGTATTTTTATTACATACAAGCTTTGAAAATTACATTCCTGTGTTTACTTATGTGTGCATATGTGTGTGTGTGTGTGTGTGTGTGCAAACCTGTGAAAGTTAGGCGATGACTTGTGGGTTTCAGTTCTTCCCTCCCATCATGTGGATCACAAGAATTGAACTTGGGTCTTAAGACTTTGTAGCAAGTGATTTTATTATGCACTGCTATGTCTCTGTAGCTTTGTATACAAGCTTTTTTATAGCATACATTTTAATATATTCTGGAGCGATGCGGAGGAGTAGAATATCTGTATTATAGTATATATGTGTTTATTAACAAAAAATTCTGCCTAACTGTATCCCCAATGGCCTTTTCTATTGCAGCCAGCAGCAAACAAGAGTTCTAGTCAGCTCTGCTTCCTTGTCCACTGTTCTATGGTTATTCTCTCTTATCTTAGTCATTTTAATACCATGTGGTAGCATCTCACTATGAAACTGACTTTTATTTCCTGAAGATTAAGTGGTTTGAACTTTTTTATTATTTTTAGTTTTCATACATGTATACAATGTGTTTTTTTTTGGTCACTTTCATACCAAATTACCCTCTCTCAATCCCTTCACATCCCCCACAAAATCCTTTCTTCTTCCCAACAAGTCCCTTCTCCTATTTACATGCTTTTATTTTTATGATCTGGGTTCCTTGCATGAACATAGGGTTCTAAACTGGAGCCTGGACCACTACATCACTGAAGAAAATGATTCTTCTTCCTAAGCAGCCAATGACTCTTCAAGGATGGGTGGGACTTCACAAGCCTTTTGTTGGTCATAATGGGATGTTGATGACACCACAGCCTCTGTAAGTTCCTGGGTACAACCACTGTGTCATGTCAGAAGAAGGCAGTGTCTAGTGTCTGTCCTTGTTCTTACATTCTTTCCACCCAACCTTCCATGATGTTCCGCTTTGAGCAAAATTTTGTCTCCCACTTGATGTGCATATATCTTCTTTTGTAAAGTATCTATTCAATTATTTCTCTCTCCCCATTTTGGCACGGCTGTTTTGACTATTTACATTTTAGAATTGTTTATGTACTCCGGAGGAAGTCCAGAGTCAAAGTCCTTCGCTTTCTCCTTCTCTCCCTGGTCCTTTGTATGGGGATTTTCCCTAATTGACTTTTATGCACAGAAGTGATTAATGGAGTGGAAAACTTCTCTATGTTGACTTGTCCTGAAAAATGTGGAAACAAGAGGTTTTATCTCTCTAGAAGGATGAGCCAGGTCTGTGCTGTGATGCTTTGTGGAATGGCATTTCACGTCGAAGGTGGCACTTGGGTTAGATCAGGTCACCTTCTGATACATGCTGTATAACCCATCTATTAATCTAATTTGGAGTAGAACTGGTCTTAATTTCTGTGGAGAGATAGGCAAGAAGGATGCTTGGCCTGCTGTGGCTGGAAGGTGATCTCATTTTCACTGTCTTTGATGTACATGTTCCATGCTATTCTAAGACGAAATCAAAGAGACATTCACAAGAGTAGTGAGGGGTTACTGCGTCTTCTGGGAATGGGCTTTACCTGTTCCTTCAGTTGGAGCTTATGCCCTCCCATTTGACACTGATTCCACCATCTCTTAACAGACCCAACAGACATAATATTATTGAAAATACCCCAGGAAGTGTGTTTCTCTAAAGGCAATAGTAATTGATAACTTATGAAGGATATAGTAGGGATTTAGAAAGCTGAGTGGTCTAAGGAGAGCAGGCTCTTTCTAAAGAGAGGGCAATGCCCACCAGTCTCTTCTAGCATCTAATTTACAGTCCTCCATTCATAAAAAAAGACTACTATAGGAAAAGAAGAAGTCTATTAGATAGTCATACCAGCACTGTTCTGGAAACGAAGGGTAAAGACATAATGGTAGACTCTTCTCGACTCTTCTCCTTCCCCTTCCCCTCCTCCTCCTCTTCCTTCCTTCCTTCCTTCCTTCCTTCCTTCCTTCCTTCCTTCCTTCCTTTCTTTCTTTCTTGCTTTTTCTTCTTTCATATATTACATTCTTACTGCAGTCCCCCCTCCTAGATCCACTTCTCTCTTTCCCTTCAGAAAAGGCCAGGCCTCCCAGGTATATCAACTAAACATGGAATATCAAGTTGCAAAAAGACTAGGCACATCCTCTTATATTAAGGCTGAACTAGGCATCTCAGTAGGAGGAAAGGGGTCCCAACTTTGCTTCGTAACAGCAGGTACTCAAGACAACCCCTCATTTGTAGAAGTGGCCTCAGCCAAGAATGGCTGGGAACATATTGCTGCTCTTTTCCCAGGAGTCTGTGGTATTGTCGCTAAAAGAGAGCCTCTAGTCCCACTCCATTCAAAAATTAAAAGAATAAATATCTTTGTTTTCATTAAAACGTAATATATGCTTGTTATAAAACATTGGGAAACACATAAAAGTAAAACTATTTTAAAAACTGCTTGTATTCACTACCACAGTTAGTAATTTGGAGAATTTTCTTCCCAATCATTTTTTTATGCACACATTTATGTACATACATATATAACAATTTTGTGATATTTTCAACATTGCATGTACTAGTTATTGTATGAACAAAAGAATAATATATATTTGTAGGAAATTAGAAACTACAGAAAATATTGTTTTTAAATGAAGCCATACAAATTGGATAAATTATCTTTACTTAGTGGATAAGATAATGGATTTGCTAGTCTGTTTGTTTTATTTTTTTGTACATACCCTCTGTCTAGATTTTCAAGCATAGTACATGTGATAATAATGATAATCAGATATGGAAAGGTCATTTGTGATATATATTATCTACTGATAATTATTTCATTAGTCTACAGTTGAAACCAAAACAATAGTGCAGAGTGTAATGGGTATTCTTGGTTGTCAACTTGACCACATCTGTAAAACCCAAGCAGTTGTGAATTATACTCCCATGAAGGGCTTTTTTTTTCTTAATTAAATCATTTGAAGAGGGAAGATACACCTTGAATCCAGATCTTTGGAGCTGGGAAAATACACCTTTAATCTGGATCACACCTTCTGCTGGCATCCTATAGAAAGGAGATGGAAGCAGATAACTTGCTCTTTCTTTACCTGCTTGCTCATATATATATATGATACACACACACACACAAACACACACACACAGACACACATACACACACCCTATCAGTTCTGTTTCTCTAGAGAATGCTGACTAACACACAGAGTATCTAATACATTTGTGTGTGTGTGTGTGTGTGTGTGTGTGTGTGTGTGTGTGTGTGTGAAAAAGGGTACCACTCTGTAGTCCAGGCTTGGGTGGATCTTGGAACAGTCCTTCTCTCACAGTCCTCTTTTTTTTCTGGGGTTACATTGAAAATTTAAAGAAAAAGAAAAACCTTACATAGTGGTCAGTCTTGGTTGTCAATTTGACACACCTGGGAGGAGGGACCCCAATAGAAGAATTGCTTCCTCCAGATTGGCTTGTTCTGTGTTATCTTGGTTGATTGATGACTGGTACTGTGGGCAATGCTATCCCTAGGTAGGTGATCCTTAGTTGTATAAGAAATCTGGCTGAGCACAAGTAGGAGAGGTAAGCCAGTAAACAAAATTCCTCCACGATCTTTGCTTCAGTTCCTGCCTGTCTTGTCATCTAAAATCAAACATTTCTTCCACAAGTTGCCTTTGTTCATGGATTTATCCCAGCAATAGGCTCTTAACTAGGGCAGCTATGGGCTTGGTGGGTATTTCCAGATACCACCACCATGCTCCTCTCCAGTGTGCCTCATCTTCAGCTTTGGCTTCCCAATTTTCACACACTGCTCAGAACTCTAACCATCCCTCTGAGGCAGCACAACATTGTTCTCGCCTCTGTGCTCTCCATGGCCCCTCAATGACTTTTCTTCATCCTTAGGATGAGGTGATGGTCTTTCATCATGGGACATGTGGTAATCTCTACCCATATGAAATGATGGAGGGTTCCCGGCGTTCATACACACAAAAGCCTTGGAGAAGTGCCAGTGCACAGCAAGCATCAAAAATGACTGAGCCATCATTGCACCCTCTGTGGCCTGCACGCTTTCTCTGTATTTTGTGGAATGCAGCTTTGGTTACCCCTGCATCTGAGTAACTAAGTTCCAGTCCCTGAAAAGGAAGATATTTTCCTTTAGTTTCCCTTTGGTCTGTTCTGAGTCATGTGTCTATAGTGACATGTTAAGATCAGAGCTTGTGACAAGGAGATGCTGGGGACACAGGGCAGCAACAAGAACAACAAACCACAAAGGACCAGATGTCTGTGCATCATGTCTTTCCTTCCCATCTTCTCTTGTTCTTCTTTGAAGATTATGCTTTTAATTTAGGAAAGCCTTATCTTCTCACCTTCTGTCAACCACACTGGACAATTTCTTAGCCCCATAGCAGAGTGAGCTTCCAGGAAGTCTTCAGAACAAACTTCCTTTTCCCACCCAGCTCCCATGCCAGGCGATTTTGTGTACATAATCACATAGCAAGCAAGGAAAACGTAGTCTACCATCAGTAAACACCTTCATTTCTTCTGCTCAGCCTCTCTCCTTTCCAGGCTTTCTCTAGAATAAGAAGCCATATGACGATTTCTCTACCTTAATGATTGAATGCAATCATGACTGTTAGCTTCCAAATTACTACAGCATTCAAGTTTCTTCCAGTCCCTAATTCAGGGTTTTCTTAGGCTAGACGGCCATGCCAGGGAAGGGGACACGCTCCCTCCACTCTCTGTTCTGTCAGAACACTCTCCCCTGCCTCCACGTTCAGCAGGCTGCCCCTGGGAGATGCACTGTCTGTGATGTCATGGCTGATTAACAGCAGACAAACATCAGAATCTGGTTGGTTTCTAGGAAGCCAGACTTTCAACAATTTTCAAAAATGCAAAACAGTTTTGAACTTCTGGCTAATTTGCGTTTTGAAACTGGAGTCATTTCCAGAAGACTATGTTACTCATGTTAACCTGTCATGGCTGCATTGTTATGGTAAAATGAACTAATAAACACATGTTTCTTTTCGCTTGTCTTTATTGGCAGAGCAAAATCATACATCCTTATGTGGTACAGTGTAATGTGTAATATCCTAGTACATTTACATTTATACATTGCGTGTTGAACAAAAGGGTGCTTCAGTTTTCTGTCATCACAAACATTATCCATTTCTTTGGGAGGAGGACATTTAAAACCTTCTCTTGAAGCTATTTTGAATTATGCATTACAATATTGCTAACTGTAATCACACTTCTGTGTAATAGAACACCAGGCAGACTTGTTCCTCCCATCTGGTTGTGACTTTTATAAATAAAATTTAAATGTTCTGCATTTTAATCTTGAATATTAATAATTGTATACAGTGTGTGCTAAAGAAGTAAAAGCTCAATATGGTCTTTAATACTCTTTAGGAGTATAACAAAGTCCTGAAACAAAACAATATGACAACAGCTGTTGAAAGACTTTGGGCTTCAAGATACGCATGGGCCAACTTTGGACTAATGGAAGCAACTCCAGCCGCATAGGTATGCAGGTTTTCATTCTTCTGTGTGTCAGGACTCTGCTGTTGTAAGCGCTGAGATGCCCCTGGAGACATGTTTCAAAATCCCAGACAGGGAAGTGAGGGCTCAGCGACAGAGTCAGGAAGCAGAGCTTTGTGTAGTCCTAGCTTGCAACAGTTTATGTGCACACATCTCTGCACTATGTGGACATTGGACGCTCATCAGAAATTTGCTTCCCAGAAGTACATTCTGCCTGCAGATCTTCTAATCTGTTTGGAAAGTTCTAGTTTCCACTCCCCGCTTCTCCTGTCATTTAAAGTTCACCCTGTGATGGATGAGCATGGTGGGAAGTCTCTGAACGATTTAGCCCTATCTTTTCAATGATCTTCCTGGGCTTCCCCCTTCCTCCCCCCAAGTGAGAAAAGGTTTTTCTCTCTGTCTTGTATAACTACATATGTTCCTTTCACATCTTATGTGTTCTTTACTCTGTGACTTATTGTGAAACGTCAGGCTTCCCTAGTATGACTCATTGGTACTCAATCGTCAGCTTTTAAATGTTAAAAACAAACCCTTCTCTCTCCTTTCTACTGTGAGACTCTTGAAAGTACATGGAAGTCTCTGCACTTTGGGACTGAAAGGGTCTATTTTGACAGTCAAGTTTGCAAGGACTCCATGGACTCAGTCTACCTTTTCTCCAAGAGAAGAGTAAAGGATAGTACACCTGTGCTTGGCCCAGTTTGGAGGGAGATGGACAAAGGAAGAAAGGGCACTACTATAGTTTAAAGTCATCGCCCTTTGGTAGGGACTATTTTAACATGACCCCGCAGAATCTACTGTATGCATGTCATGTTCACTGTTTTCTCTAGACTCCCGGGATAGAACTAAAGATGAGGTACTCTTTCATGGGATATTTTCTCAACAATTGAAGGATGCCCCTCTACAAAATATCTGCTCAGTGTGGGTTTGCATCTCTCCCCCTTTTCATTCTCTGAAACATCCTCAGGGATGCATGCTGGCAGTTGTTTTTGGAGTAAGTGATGCAGGTGTCCCCTCCTGTGGTACCAAGGAGAGACACTTGACACAATGTGTAGTGGATTTTATTTCCCAAAGGCAGCTATAGCAATAGCTTCCACCTACACGTTTTCCTTGAGTAACCCTTCTACGCTTCCTTCACACCATGGCCTGTGTTCTGTGACCACAACTCACCAGTGTGTGACTCACAGAGAATATTATGTGATTTCTGAGGGTGCATCATGTAAAGGGGCAGACGTACTGCCAGGTTCTTCCTCTTACCGTGACCGTGTTCATCTCACCTGCCTGCTCCCTCACTGCACACTTGCCATCAGAACTCAGCCGCCAGGCTATGAGGAAGCCTTTGTGCAGAGGACCCTGGTCAGCAGACTCGATGGTAAGCCCCTGTTGGGGTTTAGCTGACAGCTAGCCCTAACAGCTGGACAGGTGAGAGAGGAAGGCTTTACAATTCTTCTAGTCCTTCACCATCTGCCATAAAGGGATGCAGAGCTGCCACTAATTTTAGGACATTTAAGGGCTCGGGATGCAGTTCAGGGGTGACATCCTTATCTGATATGTGGCCTTGGTTTCGCTCCTCAGAGATTTTGATTTGAAATCATGGGAAATGGGCACACTAAGTGAGTTATAGAGGCCTTTGTACTTCCATCCAACGATTTTGGAATTTAGAGACAGAACTTGAGTCAGTTAGCCATAAGTCCTGGCCAGGAAAGGTGGCTGAGGCTTAATGACTGAAGACATCATTTCAGTTTAGCATAACCATTTGAGAAAAGAGCCATATGCAAGAAAAATTGGATATCTGCAGAGTTGGGGAAACAAGGGTGCTTGGCCTGGAAGTGGGAGGAAGGATGCTGTCATGGGATGAATGGAGGAAAGTTCTAGCATTTATGAGGCTTTATGCCTACTGTCTTCTGAGCAGTTTTTTTTATAGCCTATGTCAATACTAAATAGTGATAAAATTCTCATTATTTGCCTCAACTAATTCGAGTAATTTTTATTTATTATTTCTTACCATCAAAGGACTCCTGAATAAGACATTCAGTAAAGTTGGGATAAAATTGGATGAACCTCTGGATGTAGTAAATCAGCTTCAGAGAACTTTGTCTGCTTTTAAAATACTCTGAGGGTTTTGTTCTAGTAACAGAAGGCGTCATTGCCTCTGTATATTCCCAGCCCTTATCCCACGGCACAGTGTGCCGACCACCGCGGTCATCAGTGCTACTCGCTCCATGTTTTCCATTCCCTGTCTTCCTGGACACAGTAGAATCTATGTCTTGGCTCTGCTATGGTGGGGTAGGGCCATATAGCCAGCCCCAGACAAGAAGACATGAGTGGAAATGAGACGCGTCACTCTAGATTGCCATTTATAGTCATTGCTAGACCTTCTAGTTTTTTCCTTTGCCCCGTGACAAGAAATGGTATTGGTGGTGACTGCCCCATCTATTTCTGGGCTCTGATTAAGGCTGAGAAAGCACCACAGAAGTCCAGCAGCAGAGTGGGGTGGAAATAATCCAATGGTGTTGGCAGTAAGTTTAGGCAATACCACTTCAGCATCACCAGTTCTCTGGGGAGTCTTCTCACACACTATGACTGGAATTCTCTAAGAATCCCTCCTCAGATGTCCTTTCTCCCTTCAAAATGGCTGCCCCTCTACTTCCTAAGAAACACAAGAGGAGCAGGTCCGACGGTTCCCAGCTCTCCTTCTATGCCTGTGTCTATACCTGCATCCCTGGCCTTCTTTCTGTATCTCACACATACGCCATACATGGGTGATCCTGAAGCTTCCCATTTAACCTTACAAGGTTGTCTTGAAAAGACAACAGTTTCTCTTATATTAAACTTTCTATAGGTAGTTGGTACACTGAGCCTCAGTTTCTTCTCCATCTCTTGAACACCTGTCTCTTCAAAGCTCATTTTCGTTTTGATTTGTTCACTGAAGTTGGTTCCCTAAAATCATCCTGCTACATAAACCAAGTCACCCTGGGACCCCAGAACTAAAAGCTACTCTTGTCATGTGGTCATACACATTCAAAGCTGATACAGGCAAAGTCAAAAATGGCATGCTTTTCAATATTGAACATATATAGAGTCACGTGGGAGTCTTGTTTCATACAAATCCTTGGTTCCCACCACCAGGAATTTTGACTGAGAAAGGCTGGCATGTGTTCTAGGTATACACGTTCTATTGTGGACCTGGGGATGCTGATGGGCCCCACGTAGAGGAACAATGGGGTTTTGTTTTCTAAAAGTCTAAAATGGAGTCCAGTATGTGGGCCAATGTCCTTTATGGAGAAAAGAACGTCTTTGCCATGACTGCTATGAGAGACTCATGGAAATATCTCTCTAAAGGACCCAAAGGAGAGACTTCAAAAGCCACTCATGGAGAATAAGAGTTTAAGACTCTTGTATGTCACAGCTGCTATCTATCACAGTAAATTAGATTTGGAATTGGGATTAAGGCCGGAGGTTAAGTGACCAAAACAACACCTTCTCCTTGTGTTTCTAAACCACAGCTAAGCTCACTTTCTAAGACGGAGTGATAGAGAGAGTTCAAGGATGGGCTGGGCAACTTAGTGAGATCCTTTCTCAAAATTAAAATAAAAAAGGTGTGGGGGCTGTGACATGGTGTGACACTGCTGGCTTAGCATTAGAATGAATCTTAGTTCAGTGTCCAGTACTGCCAATGACAATGACATAAAATTTAAGTCAAATGAAAAAGATTTTTTCCTCTTAAAATCTTATTCAATATCACCGTCCTTGGCTGCCATCATTTTATACAAGGGGCAGATGTGCTGACAAGATGAAGATACTGTCTAGTTAGCATCATGAGCGCTCTCTCTCTCTCTCTCTCTCTCTCTCTCTCTCTCTCTCTCTCTCTCGTTTTCCACTACCCTTCCACTCTCCCCTCCACTAATTACCATTTCCTGAAAAGTTTTAGCCAAGCTATAGAAATAGAGAGGAATGTGATAAAAGGCATTTTAGAGTGATTGGCCTATAGAGTCTCTGGTTTTGGTTTAAATAAGAGAATTGAGCTCTAAAGAGGCTCAGGGATGTAATCCTAGCACTCAGGAAGTCTAGACAGGAAGATTCCAAGTTCAGTCAGTAGGCTACTGGTGAGTTCCATGCTTGTCTTCCTTGGGCCACAGCATAACACTGTAATGAAAGGAAGGAAAGAATGGAGGCATAAAGGAAGGAAGGAAAGAAGGATGGATGGAAGGAAGGAAGGAAGGAAGGAAGGAAGGAAGGAAGGAAGGGAGGTCAGTCTTTGACTGTGTTTTTAACTGTATTCATATTGATTTTGTTTGTTCGATAAGGGAGGTCTCCTGAGAGTTTCTTTCGATTGACTATCTAGTAGTATAACTCAGCCATTATTTGTAAGCATTAAGGTTAAATTTTATTTTTTTTAAAAACCCTCCAATCAGGAAATTTGTCTTCATCATTTTTTCCTCAATGATGAACATAGACTCCAAGCATTTCTATATGTGTGATGTGCCGGGGCATGTGTGTGCTTGCTATGAGTAGGCCTGCACTGGAGAGACTGGCTTAGAAAGGAAGAAATGACAGTGATGAGCTCAGTGGTGAGCGCCATGATGTGTGAACGTATTCTGGAGTATGTGCTGTCATGTGTAGGGAAAGTTACCAATGCTGTGCTGACTTCAGGTGAACAAAACCCCTTGGAAATAGAGAATACGAGGACCTCCTTGCAGGATTGTGGGTTGTCACTATGGGCACTGTGCATGATAACTAAATGCCCTATCATCAGTGAGGTATGGTCTTAGCCAATCAAGTAATCAATTAGTTAATTGATTCTTACTCACTATTGAGATGATTTAGGTTGGGATGCCTCAGGTAGCTCAGGCTGGCCTTGAACTCACTTCTGATCCTCTTGATCCAGCTTTCTGAGTACTTGAGATTTGTTGTACCACGAGGTCTGGTTGAGGATTTTAAAATATTTAAAATCAGCCCAGTGCTTCCAATAAGGATTTGATTACAGGAGCATGAGAGGGTTGGGAAGAGAGTATGCTGAACCTTGGGTTCTAGAAACTAGAGAGACGCTGCCTCATGGGGTAGAATAAATGATCTCCCGGGCAGAATTTTATTTGTTCAGTCTGTTTCTACGTTCTGGTGATCAACAAATAACCTTAGCAACAACGTGAGCGTAGGCCAAAGAAAATAATGTCAAAGCCACATCCACAGAAAGAGAGCCTGGAACAAAACTGCAAATCTGAATCAGTTTTCATGGTGCAGGTTTTTGATGTTCTGGGTTAAGTGTCATGGATCCTTAGCCACCTTTAATCTGTTCAGCCATGGTAACTAATGCGAAAATAAAACTGAGACCCGATATCTAATAATAATGGCACTGGAGGAGATGTGTTTAGACAGCACTGGAAAATTCAGCTCTGCTTTCAGGTGACACAGAGCCCTGGGTTTACCTCTCTGCTTTCCTCTTTCCCATCTTATAAAAAAGCTTGTTTTGTATATTATACCATAGGACAGTTGTAAATCTGCACTTCGGTGATTTCCATGAACTTATGTAGTTCCACAAACACCACCAAAACATAGATTTGATTTGTTTGTTTTTTTTTTTTTCAGACAATATTTTGGTATGTAGGCCAGGTTGGCATCAAACACATAATCCTCTTGCGTCATTCTCCCGAGTTCTGGGATTACAGATGTGTACCACTGAGCTTGGCCACATCTGCTTTGAGAACATCCCATCACACCTAAAGTTCCCTAGCAACTGTCTGTGGTCAATCCCTGCTCCTTCTCCTGACCACAGTGATTTCCCATATCCTTCCTTGCTTTTTGGCATGACCTTGGTTTTAACTCTATAAGCATGCAGCTACTTTAAGACACACAGGTTATGTTGAAACACCTTTATTCTTTTGATCCATAAATATCGGTTACTGACAAAAGTCGAAAAAAATCCTTACGACTAAATCTCACTAAAGCAATCTCTGTGTACAGTACATGGAGGGTGTGCTTTGACAGCGAAGGAGAATGATGAGATTTGTATAGAAGCAGTCATGGGGGCACTGCTCATTGGGAAGGGTCCATGTGAGTGATGGAGAAACTGCAGAGGTACAGATAGAAAGGTACTTTTCATAATGCTTCCATATAATAAACATAGAATCCATAAATCCAGCTAACGAGTAAAAATGTTCCTTAACCCCCCCTTAGGAAATTGTGTCCCCAACTAAAAATGTTACAGTAAGAATTGCCTTTTATTAGAGAACTTCAAGAATTCCTTACTACAAAATGTCTAGTTGAGTTTACAGGACTAGAGATGTCTTTGGCCACTACGAAGCAAATGAATGGGTCCTCTTGATGGAGTGGCATTTGAGGGTCGTTGGAGGGCTGGCAGCAGAGCTGAGCAGGGTCTTCCCCTCCCACATGAGGGAGGCTGTCAAGCAAACACACAGCATTATTTTTCTGAATGATGGAAGGTTAATGTGTTTGCGATTTACAAGACGGGTTAGACGACGGGGACTTGGAATTTCCATTGGTGCTTCACAAGCCTTCATGGGGAGTAGGACAGTATCACAAAGAGGGGCCACAAAGATACTGGGATGGGGTGAGAACCCGTCTCCCAGCAGCCCAGGTGGTGATGCCTCGTCCTCTCCAGTTGAGATGGAGTTTCAGCATCCTGACGTGGTCTTCAGGATGCATGCTGTGGCCTGGGATATATATAATGGCACCCCTTGTCACACAGAGCCTCTGCCAAGTGTGCTCCTTTGAGACATGGAACGAATATCTCATCTGACCTTAAATACGAACTCTGTGCCCAGATCAGACATCTAGACCCTTTTTTTTCAGCCTGTCCCCTCTCTGAAAGTAGAGTTGCCTCCCTCCAGCTATAAGGACATCAAAAATGAAAACTCCAAACTCAGAATTTCGCAGCAACAGACACCCAGGTGGTTTAGGTATGTTTATATGAGAGGCTTCTGAGACACATGGTTAGCAACCTGTTGAGTCGTCAGGCCTTAACTTTCAGAAACAAGAGTATCCATGTGTGGCCGAGCCCATTGGTTCCTTCCACCCAGCATCTGGTGAGGAGTCTAGTGGCCGTCTAGGGCTTCTGAGGATGCTGCCACAGGGCAGGCAGAGTGTGATGGGTGCAGCTCAGTTGAAGTGGGAATGAATGTAGAAAAGGGAAAGGGTGGAGAATGAAAATCCTAGAGCTGAATGAAACTTTGGGGGCTCATCTAGTCAAAACCCCTCATTTTATTGGTGGGGAAACTGAGGCACTGAATTGGAATGTGACTTGCCCATTAGTTACAGGGCAAGATGGAGACAAAAGCCAGACTTAGAAGCCATGTTTCTGGAGCCTCGATCCTCTCTCTCTCTCTCTCTCTCTCTCTCTCTCTCTCTCTCTCTCTCTGTCTCTTATATGCCACTTTCCAAAATCAAAGAGAGGGATCAGAAAGATTTGTCTTTCATGTTAAACCTAGCATCAAAATGCGTCACTTATAAAAATAACTCCTACGTCCTGAAAATACTTCGTTAAAGCACAGCAAGCCTCCTGGAAACATTTCACAGTTCCTCAGATTCAGAAAGGATGGCAGGGAGATGTGTGTGGGAGCTAAAGTGCCGGCTCCTCTCAGAGTGGCGCCTTCTAGGGCCCAAGTGATGGGCAGCCCTTTCAAACTATGATATTGGGTCCAGTCCACAGACATCTGTGGAAGGAACAAGAGATGAAGCAGGTGACAGCTAAGAGCTCTCCAAAGGCAATGGGTTGATTTTGGTGGCAGAGATGTTGGGATGACTGCTCCTCCATCCTTGGAGACTTACGAGTCATGTCTTTGGATGAAGGGAAAGCTTTGATGTTCACTAGAAGAAGGGTGTTGGAACAGAAGCAAGAGCTACAGGCATCAAAGGGGATGGATCTTTGGCCAGCACAGAAGACTCTGGATGAGTAGCAGTCTGAGTCAAGAGCTTCTTGAATCTAGTAGCTGCAGGAATCAAAGCTGATCTTTTGGCCATGGTACCTCTGATCAGGCAGCTCTCTCCCTTCCCTTTCGAAGATCAGAGGGATGGGGTGGGCCCCATGGCTTCACACCTGGGGCATCACTTCCCATGTGAGGGAGTGTAACAAGCCAACGAGGCAAATGAAGGACTCAGAGAATGTCAGAATCCTCCACACTTTGCATCAAGAACTCCAATTCTCAAAACTAGAGACTTCGGCAGGTCCAGGCGAAAGAAACTAGGACTGGAGGAAGGTCGATGAGTGGAGAGGGAAACGGAGGGAAGGCCAGAGGAAACTGGTACAGAAGGCTAAGAGCGAAAGTGGAAAGAAAGGGAGAGATTTTAGCTGGGGAAAACACTGGAGCTTCTTAAAGGAAACACATTGCCTAAGATACTGGGGGAACTCTGATGATCAAAGTCCAGTTAGGAGGTTAAGGAATTATTAGCAAGCTTTTGTGGCTCACGAACAGATGGAGTCATGAGTTCACTGGAAGAAGCGAGAAAGGAACGCTGGAAGGATAGGGGTGGTAGGAAGCCTTCAGGAAGAACACTTGGGGCAAGTAAGACCTGGACACACCTAGTCCAGGGCCATGGAGACATGCACGAAGAAACAAAACAGAGAGTGGGAAATCTTGAGTTTCCTTTGCTTGGGATATGAGTGTTAATCATGAGGGAGCCATGACCCTGCTATGTGTGACAGAGAACACCAGCCTGCTTGGGCTAGAAGCCGTGACATCTGGGTTCCAGCCCCAGACACTCTCAAGTGAGTTCATATAGCCAAATAGCTAGCTGGTTCTGGAGTGATGGGTGAGTTGATGGGATCTAGTGGTTTTCCCTTGTCATCGAAGGATAAGCTCCACAATCCCAATGGGTGCCTGAAACCACACAGTACAAGATTCTCTATGTGTATTATGTTTTCTTCATATACATACACATACAATAAGGTTTAATTTGTAAATTAGGCACAGGAAGAGATTGACAGTAAAATAAGACAAGTTATAAGAATATACCGTAATGAAAGCTATGTGATTGTGGACTCTCAAAAGAGTTAAGACAAATGTTAATATTTCTGGATCATGGTTGGCTACAGGTAATTTAAATGAGTCATGCAAAAACTGGAGGAGGGGGGCATGTATTTCCATGTCGCAGTTAAGACACAGTTTTCCGGAGTTTGGAGTAGGGAACTGAATCAGACTAGTCTTTAGACTTCTGTCTCTGTTACTATGCCTCTCCTTCCGAGGATGAAGCCCAAGAAAAAGCCTTCAGGAGAAGCAAGCATTCTGACGTAACCAATGCCAGGTATTTTATACCAGAAGATGGTAAGGCAGGGAAGAGAAATAATTTGAAATCAACTAATAAGTTTGATAAAAACAACCCCTGAGACAGACAGACAGACAGACGAGAGGAAGATAGACAGACAGACGCTTTTGCCAGCGCCAAGGTGGGGAAAGAGCCTGTGGTAAGAATTTGTTCCCCAAGATGTAGAGAATTTGTTCCCCAAGGTGTAGAGAATTAAATAGCCATCTGGAAGATTCTTCAGGGGATGTCCAGACACCTGGGAGGGGATTCTCACCTACCACAATCTCGACCTTTCTCCTCCCCAGCAGCACACGCTAGCTAAGGGTCAGAGAGTTACAGGGGGCTGGGCTGGGGCCAGTAGGACATGCCTTTGCTTCTGGAAGGGAGCCACTCTCTGTTTGGATTGAGCTCTTCTCTTCCCGTGAGCCTTACCTTCTACAACCAAAGCTCATAGACCCATGGGAACCAGCCCTTAAGAAAAGCAGGGACCAGGGAACTCCTGGCCCCATGGTCCCAGGGATACCCAGGCAGTGGGGATGCTAAGGCCTGCCTTTGGAAACTCCAGCTTCCATCCTTCTGGGCTCTGAACACTCCTGCTCTCACAGAAGGGACATTCTGGGGAAGGGCATAGGAGAGCTTACAGCTCTTCAAAGCAGCGAGGGGAAGCAGCCCACGGACTTCTTCATGAAGAAGAAGCAGACTTGGCTAGATTAAAAATGACCGGGACAGATACAAATTTCTTACCACCTTGCTTTTTAAGGGCAATATCCATGCAGAACTGAGGGGGACATAAAATCTGACTTTAGGACATTGTTGTTGGAGTCTGGTAAGTGATAGTTCCGTTTCTTAGGTCACTCCACCAGGGGTCTTGGGCCGATTCTCCCCAGTCCCAGACCAGAAAGATACCCTGGCCCTTTGGGGACGGATTCCTCCTAATCTTGGGGGAGCAGGGTTGCTCTCGTTTATAGTTTCCCAGTAGTTGGTCACACATTGTCCACCTTCAGATTGGAGGCAAAGAGGGGGCTGAGGTGGGCTGGCAGTGGAGCTGCCAGGTGCCCCTACCATGTGCCCAAGTGCCCCTGCAAGGAGGAGGGGTTGATGTGGTCCCAGAACAACATCCTGGGACACCATTATTCATTTGCATCTGTCAATGGGTCTTGATTCCTTGGATCCACTGGTTTGAGGAAAGTAACAGAGCTGCAGGGGGTGAGGTGGGGAGGCAGGTGGGAGAGGGAACACAGGAAGAGAAAATGAGTTCTAAACAGAAAAAGGCTGCGGCGTGGGCGAAAACGGCGGAAAGGTGTGCACAGGATCCGGCATGACCACGTCAGAGAGCTCCTGCCTGTTCACGGGCTAAAGCTTCTTCTGTCTGGAAACTTCTTCCTCCATCCTGCCTGAGGCTCATGGGTGGGGGACAGACAGAGCCCTAGAAAATGGGAATGGTGAGCCCCTGAGATCCTGGGCATCACAGTGGCCCTCCCCACCCTAGCTCTCTGCCTACTGCAGGGGCCTCCTGGGAGCAGAGCTCGGGTGAAGAAGGCAGGCCTGAGAGGAGGTCCTAGTTCAGACCCAGTGGCCTGGAGGAAGTGGGGAGACGATCAGACGGCTGCCGAGGCACTTCTAAAGTCCTGGCAACCCATCGCTACTCCTCTCTGGGGGGCAAGAGCTAAAGCCCCAGGGAGGTTTGAGGAGAATCAGTGAAGGCTGGGAGAGCACAGCCCCCACAGTACAGAGGCAGGGGGGCAACCAAGCAGCTAAAGGAAGAGGACCCTTCCTGTTTTGGGGGCTGCAGGGCTCAGCGAGGGAGGGGCCGCTCGGTAGAGACCAGAGTTCCAGCAGGCAGAAGAGAATCATATTGTGCTTATGGACACAGCAGCTCTCTGGCTGAGAGCGAGCAGGCAGTTTTTAGGCACTAAGAGATTTCTGTGATGCAGTTCTAGATACAGGAAGGAGACCGAGTAGTCTATTCGGTCAGCCCACTGACTGCACCCGCTGGCTGGCCGGCTGGCTGTTCAAACTCAGGCAGCTTCGTATTACCTTCCCGGGGAGGGTCCACTGGCTGGGAGAACCTTCGGTTGAGTCTCCTGGAAGGGGCGGGGGCGGGGGCGGGGACTGAGGGAGTGGCGCAGGTGGTAGGAAAGACTGGAGCCTTACCACTCTTCTCATTCGCTTGGGGGAGGATTCTACTGGGAGAGAAAGAGCTCTGTAGCCTGGGTCTGTGCTCGTTGGACCAGGCATTTGGCGCCATGTCCCTGGGGGGTATGGCTTTCTGGACAAAGGCAGCCCACCTCCAGTTCCAATAGGGGGAACCGGGGAGGGGAAGGGAGGAGAGCAAGGCTGGACTCTCTGCTCCTCATCCCTGCCCTGCTCTGCTCTGTCCTGCCCTCGCTCTGCCAAGCAGCCCGGCCACGCTGCCGGTCACACGGTCACTTCGGTCTTGCTGGCTGTGTAGCAGGTGTGATGGCCCGGGATATAGTGCAGTTGCTCCACGGTGTTGTGTCTGCGGGAGGCAAAGGCATGGCGCTTGGCTGCCGTCTGGCTCTGGCCCAGGGTGGCATAGGAGTTATTGGAGGCACTGGGATGGGAGTGCATCTTGGTCATACGGTAGCGGTCCAGCACTGGCGTGGACACAAAGACGTCCGTGTGCGAGATGGCCCGCGACAGCGATTGCTCTGGGAAGGCCGTCCGCTCTGGGGACAGCAACGGGTCCTGGGAGTGCAGGCGCTCTGTCGAGAGCAGCTGTTCATCAGACAAGATTCGGTCATAGGGCATGCCAAATTCATCAGGCAAGCCCCGCTGTGGGGACAGGACCCTGTCCTGGGACATGGCCCTGATGGGCCTGCGTGGCCGTTCTCGAGGCAGCGGCTTCTGTTGAGACATCTGGATGACATTGAGGGGGAGGGTGCCACGGGCTGCGAGGTCTGGAAGGTGCCTCCGCCTCATGTAATACTCATCAGCTTCCTTGTCAGCTGCAAGAAGACAGAGAGAAGGAAGTAGGGAGATAGGACAGCCTCAGGGAGTAAGGTGTGTGTGTATGTGTGTGTGTGTGTGTGTGTGCGCGCGCGCGCGCGCGCGCGCACGCACCTCTTCCTCAACCACAGACTTGGAGATCTTCAAGGATAACAGGACCAAAAGCCTTTTGTTAGTAGAGTAGGTGCGGGGTGGGGGCGGGGGTCAGACAGATGACATTAACTCCTTCCTCCACTGCACACACAAACAAATCCTTAAGGGCTTGTGTATGTTGGGTGGGTTCTGATTCAGGGGCACTAATTGCTTGCACCCCGGGGTCTGTATTTCCAGTGGGCCCCCAGATTCTCTTTCTTTTTCAGGAATCACCTTGGGGGGACAGTTAAATGACTTCCCCATCCAGGTCATGGTGGAGCTGATGGCAAGCCCAAGGCATTCCTGTGGCTTGCCTGCTGCACCTGCTGCATGCGGTTCTGAAGAAGAATGGTTCCTGGTTTTGCTAAAAACACCCAGGTAGAGTTGACGGCTTTTAGATGATATCTACAGCACTACTTTATGAAAACTGGGCACGGAATCAGGTTTTGTTAGAATAAAATAGGATGTGCGTCTAGGAGGCATTTGCGGAAAGCTTCACTGGTAGGTAACCTAGGAACCTAGTAACACCTTCTCTGGAGTAACAACCAATGTACAGGAAACCAACACATGGGCATCCAGCCCCCACAGCCATATCACCAGCCTACACTTACTCCCTGTGCCCACCAGGCAGCAGGCTGGAGCAAAATTGTACGTGCATCTTGCTTAGATGCTTGGAGCTCCTGTCCTTCTAGTGCGTTCTTCCAGAATTGCACTGTGGATCCTTGATGTTTTCCAGGGCACATGCAAGACTGCATTGTCCCAGATTTCTGTAAGGAGGCCTCTTCCAGACAGCTGTTGGGACTCATTGCCTAGTTGCTTGCCCCTCAGTGGGCTCAGGGTTAGTGTGGGGACTGTCCTGCCAACTGAACCCCATTCTTTCATTGCAGAGCATCCATCAGACCTCTCAGATGGTCAGAGATGCTCTCGTGCTGCCAAAGAAACTCAGCATTTCTCTGTGGATGGCTGAGATGGACTTGGGCTGAGCTTCTATCATGGTGAGTCACCCTGAAACTTGAAGTACATGCCCACATGCTAACTGAAGTTGGGCAGCCATCAAACATGACTTATAGGACTGGAGATGTAGGTCAGGGGTCAAATGCTTGCCTAGCATATACAGAGCTCTGTGTAGCATCCCCAACACACAAACACACATGCACGCACACACACACACATAAACACACCAGTGCACACACACATACATGAGCAGGGGTATTGACTCATTCATAGGGTAATGAGAGGAAGTTATAAGGATCAAGTCAGGGAAGAAAAATGTTCCTAAATGTACTTTCTTGACATTTGAATGCATTAAACATGTCAATGCCAATAGCCATTTCAGACACACAGCAGAGGTGAAGAGAAACTAAACCTAAGTTACAAAACGGAAGTATGAAGTTAAGAAGGGTGGAGACTCGGGTCCTTGAGATGGTCTTGGCTGGGTTAGAATGGTTCTTTGGGCCCTTGGTGCCTCTTTTTCAAGGAATGACACACAGGAAGGCCCATGGTTTGAAACAGGCTAGTGGCAAGCTGGTACATGAGTGGTAAGTACAGCTTATAGAGGATGGGGGCCTCAGGGTCCTACAGCATCATTCTTAACCTTGACAAGGGTGAACTCAGGACCAGGGGACCAGAAGAAAGAGTTCTGTTTACTTTTTTCATCCGATGTACAACTCATTCCTTTTCTTGGGATGCTATACCTGGTCCCTTGGGTATGGGTCAAGAGAGTGATACAGAGGAGGATGACTTGGGGACCTGTGAGACAGATCTCAACTCCAGCCAGCCTTGACTTACTTAGCCTCTTGAGAGATGAGTACTTGCTCGGATTGGTCTTCATGGCAGATTCATATGACGGAGGCAAGTGGGCTAAGTTCTGGAAAGAACGTGAGAAGGAGAGATCATAGGGTTCGGTGGCCGACGTCAGGATGTTGTTCATCCGTGGCTTCTCTGCAAAGGAAGGGCATGGCGTTAGTGAACATAAAGGTGGAAGTAGCTGAGGCCAGGGTGTCCAAGTTTCCTCTCCACATTATGCTCCATCTCTGACTAATGACCCCCCTCCTGCTTTCCCGTGCTAGGACCCAGGAGGAAGTGCTAAGACTCAGTATGTGTGTGTGTGGGTGTGTGGGTGTGTCTGTCTGTCTGTCCTTGCTCTCTTTCCTTCTGTCAACAATCCTGAGGGAAGGAACTGTCTTAGCTTCCTCTGGCTACCATGGCTACTGATCAGTACCTGAGGATTCAACTCGGACACTCAACAACTTCCTTCGGGTACATCACTGGTCTGTCTGATGAAAACTGAACCAGGTGCAATGAAAGAGCGTTGTCCTGGCTAGCCTTTTGTCACCTTGACACAAGATAGAGTCACATGGGAAAAGAGACTAAAATTTAGAAGGTGCTTTTGCCAAATGACCTGAGGGCAACTCTGTGGGGTGCCTTTTTTTTTGATTGGTGATTGATATAGGAGGGTCTGTCTCACTGGGAGCAGTGCTCTCTTTAGGTCTATCATACTAGATGGTGTAGGAAAGCAGGTTGAGCAAGCCACGAAAGAGCAAGCCAGTAAACCCAGCAGGCAGCATTAGCTTCTGCTTCTATTCTTGCTCCAGGTTTCCCCTCTACTTCCTGTCCTGACTTCCTTCATTGAGGGGTTATGATGTGGAAGTGTAAGCTAAATGAACCCTTTCTTTCCCCACTTTTTTTTGGTTGTGGTGTTTTATCTTAGCAATAGGAACCCCAACTATGATTACATGGATCATAAACGCATCCATGTCTACACGGATGTAGCTGTAGGCTGACCCATTCTGCTAGTTGGTCAGTCTGACTTTAGAGCAACTCTAGTGCCCAAGGAGGAGCTGGAGACAGAACCCAACTCCATTGCAGCTCCAATCCACATTCAACCCATGCTGCCATGCATCTTTGGGGCAGCACCCTTGGGCCTCCCTATGCTCCACACTTGACAAGCCTCTGGGAGCCACACGGCCACTGTTACTTACTTTAAGCCCCTTCTCAGAGGCTATCTTAGTAATTTCTAAGCCCACAGAAGGAAAAACTTGAGCAAAATCTACTTGTCATGTTTTTCCTCTTTTCTCTCATCTTCCTCGATATAGACCCCAAGATTCCAAAGTTAGCGGAGACACAATGGAGTGTGGCTCATTGTCAGGCCCAGGGAAAGAGTCAAGGAAGGAGTGGAGATGGTGAACAGCTGATGATGATATACACATGCTGAGTGGGCTGTGGAGGAAAGATTAGGATAAGCACAAGAGAGGAGAAAGAATGAGTGAGGAAGCAGGGAGCATGGGAAGTCTGAAGGGAATGGAGGTCCAGGGGAAGGAGACACAATGCTTTAATGTTTGATTGACATGAGAGGAGGAGCCATAAAAAGAAGTCAACAGTTGGTTTCCAGGGAGATAGTGATACCATTCCCAGAAATGATGTAGCGAGGAAATAGCAGTCCATCCATCCATCCTCTTTGTCTGGGACTCCTTAAAGCCAAAGATGTTCTAAGAAGGGGCAGGCTCCAAGGTGGGATAGATGTCACGGTTTTCTACACCTCTTGGCACAAAGCATTACATTATAGACCGCAAGAATCCTGTAGTCCCTAGGCCTTATCCAAGGATTGCCCCGGGCATGGAAACTCCTGGCTTCTCTCTTTCCATGCCTGCATTGTCACCCCCAGAACTGGGGATCGAGCCAGGAGATTTCAGCCAATAAGCTGGTGTTTGCGCCAGCTTCGTGCATATGTGAGGGGGTGAGGGATGCTCTGTATCCCAAGAGATCAGAACATGCTGTACAGAGAGAGCCTCCCTGGCATGGGCCAGGACAGATGCCAGGAGGTAGGGTGGGCATGAAATTGAGAGCGCTGCTCCCTTGGTTAACTACCAGCAATCCGCACTTCTTGTTTCTTCTCCTCTCCCCATGCTGGAGAAGAACAGGGCTTCCTCTGCATCTTGGCACCTTACTCTCACTGAGGTCATTGCTCAGTGTCCCCCTCCAAATAGGGTAGACCCACATAATGTCATCTACTGTTATCCTGAAATTCCCACTGAGTCAAGACTGCCTTGCCTTCTGTGCTGTGTTTGCCTGAGCTCCCTATTCCCCCCGATTAAGCTTGTCTTCTATTGAGATGCTTTATTTGTTCTCTATCGCATTTTCCCTTAACTAAAGGCTGGTGACTGTGACTGAGTTCTGTTTGGCCAGTCCTCAATGATACCTGCTCTCCCATATACCATCTCCCTTCAGTCGGTTACACTCCGCTTCGTGTCTCACTGGTCTTTAATGATTTGACAGGACTTGGTCTTGTTCATCTCAAGTGACCTCAGAGACCTTTGCACCGGTAGGCCTGCTTTCTAATTTTTTCCCACCTCTCTCATGTTACGTGGCCCAAAATGAGGATCTAGTTAGTGCCTTTTGGTTGATTGCACAGATGTAGGCCCTTCCTGCTCTCCTAATTGTTCTACTCATTCCTTGATGGGAAAGGATACCACCAAAGAAAGGAATGTAGGCAAGCTCTACTTCAACTGTGTCGCAAGCTGCCTAAGGAGAGGAACTGGGGCCTCTCTATCCCAATTCCTTTTACCAGCTGGAAGAGAGAGAGAAGACAGGAAGAGGTGGAGTAGGGAACAGCCCTTCTGTTTGTACTCAAGAGTCTATGCTTGTACTGGCTCTTCCTGAGGAGGCTCAGCTCAGTGGTGGTTCATTCCAGAACGTCACTGAATAAGTGGGGGCCTTCCTTGCCTGCCTTTTCTGGCTTCTCTTCCCACTTCCTAATCACGACAGCATTCCCCAGCTAATACGCTGCCTTCTGTTTTCCTTTTTCAGAATTCTTGCATGGATATCCCCTACTTTCAAGTCTTCTGTTACTTTCTTAATGATTACTAAGAACATCTTAGCTCCAACTTTAAGTTACCTATGGGATGTTTTTCTTGTATCTTCTACAATCATAGCAAATTCTGTAAGTTCAGATTCAAATTCACTATCATCAATTCCATTCCTGCCCGCTGACTGTTTTTCTTATTCCTTGGATAGTATCCACAGCCAAGCCTCCACTCTTCCAAATACTCTTGGATCTCCATTCTAGTCTTTATTGTTTCTCATCGAGGTATAAATTTTGAGTGACTACATATTCTTAATTCTTACTTCAGGATGTTCCAGCTCTCCGTCTTCCTTATTGTCCCCACCATCAGTGTTACAATTGGCATCACCCTCTTTAACTAATCCCTACAATTTCTCAGTTCTTTGTTTTCTTAGATTTTACACCCAGAAACATCCAATTACAGTCCTGCTTTCATGAGAGGCGTCCCAAAGCACTGGAAGGGTATGTCGAAACACCTCATTCCCTCTTCCTCATCCAGATGTGCTCCACTTCTGTGCTAAGGTGCTGTGCAATGTGGCTTGAGAGTGGTAATCCCATTGCCAGGTGAGTTTCTCCGTTTATCTTATTTTTCTCTTGAAATATGGGGGGAGGGGTAAATGCTGGTCTTGCGCATGTGAGGCAAATGTTCTACCACTGACCTGTACCCCTAGGTTTTGTTTTTGTTTTGAGACACTAGCTCACTGAGTTTTCCAGGTTGGCCTTGAACTAACTCTACCCCAAATAGGTCTTGAGTTTGCAATCCTCCTGGGTCATTTTCCTTAGTATATGAGATTGTAGGTCTAAGTCTGTACACTGTCAGACATGACTTCAGGTTTATCTTTGTGTTGAGTGTGTCTCTTGGGAAATATCTATTGATTATTATTATTCAATTATTAATCTTTTAGTGAAGAGACAAAAATGATGGACAGGTTACAGTTTACATGGCTGTCCAATGTTCTACTGAGTTTTGAGAGAGACTCTAAATAGTTTTTATCCGGGTTTCCAGATGTTGAGATGTGGTCTTCTGGGAGGACATTAGAACCTGACAGGGCAAGGTGGCCCTGCTACACACACAGTTCCTTTGCTAACACCCCTCTGATGGATGCACAACTGTCAACTTCTTCTCTGTCCAGAGAATAAAGCTTGACCAAGTCTTGTTTCATTTGCAAATGATTCAGAATGGCTCTGGGCAAAGGAGAACATTAATCTGCTTGCTACAAACAGATGGAATCTGTGAACCCAAGGAGTGATGGAGAGTGCAAATTAAATGGATTGGGAAAGGGTCTCCCTTCTCTTTATGTCAGGAAAACCACTCTGATGTCAAAGACAAATACACCTAGGGGACAATGGTCTCAAAGGAAGAGGGAAGCTCTGTGGCCTGGAGAAGGGCAGGGGCATGGCTCCACTCCCTTCTCCTATCCTTAGAATGGAGCCATTTGGCATGCAGGTGGGATGCAGGGCATGCTCAATCAGCTCTCACCGTGCGTAGGGGTCTGGGTAGCACTGCTTAAGATCGGATGGTTAAACTGACGATCACCTGAAAGTCACAGAAAAGACATTTGACAGGAAGTCAAGAATGCTATTGGCTCTTCAACACCCCAACAGTTCTCTTTACTCGCCTCCGTTTTTCTCCCACTCAAAGGAAGCATTTTCTAAAGGCAATATACTAGGCTCATAACACTCTTTCTGCTGTTTCTGTCTTCTGTCTCCCTTTAAGTGCATCAGGCTTCTTTGGTCACTATGGTGACTCCCTTCCCCCAACACACACACACACACACACATACACACACACACACACATACACACACACACACACACCTGGCTGAGTAGCCATAGAGGCTATGCTAGAGTTCATGTGAGGGAGGATGGGGAAGTATTTCACAAGGACACATACATGATACAGCCCACTACAAAGGGGAAGTGGTTTCTTCTTTTACTATATACAGGTCTGATAACATCTGAGATGCAGAAATCTGTTCGGCTCTGTTCCGTGTCTAAGTTCTGGTGTCCTGGGTTCTTGGCTAACTGACACAGCCTGGTAGCTCAAAAGCAAGCCCTCTATTCATTGTGCAGAAGCCCACTTAGATTGAATGAACAATAAAATCAATAGAGCCAGGCTGCCAATACTCAGAGTTCAGGGCATTCCAAGGGTTTCTAAAATGGTTTGATTAAAGATTTGGCTTGCATCTAAAGTATACTCCAGCACTGTGATATTGCTTTAACACAACATTATAGTCTTGCTTTTCACTGGTACATGCATCCGATTTTAGCCAAAACAAAAGGGAGGAAAGCCATTGAGATCTTGGCGCTATTTTCCCTGAATTATGCGTCATAGCCCTCCTATATTTGCAGAGCTGGGGTATTAGTCTCCATCTCTGTGTATCTTATTGAGAATGTCTTCCCTACTCCTGGCCTCACCCTCTAGATTCTTCACTCTTTTCCCTTTCCTCCTCTCTGGATATCAGGGCTCTGCTGGGCTCAGGTGTCTTCATGGAGACTGAGGCTTTGGTTTATAACTTCCACCTTCTTCCCTAAAAGGATCACTTCCAAATCAGTGTGTGCAGCCTGAGGGATAGATCTTCCCCTATACATGCACCTCTTCTAGCTCCTTGAAATCTCTTCCCTTCCCCAAGTGACTTTGCCATTTTATTCTCCAAAGCGCAAGTTCCAGCCCATGACACTGATGTCCCGTGAGCTTGGAATTCCAAATGTCAGTCATCTTAGCAATTCTCTTTTATCCTCCATAACCAACAAAACACAAGGCCTTCTATGATAATCTCCTGGATCCAGGGCCACAAGTTATTATTTTTTTTTAACGATGGTTTCTCTTCTGCCATTTCTAAGGCAAATTGTCCTCTTTCCTCCTAACACACCACAATTCCAGAATGGTTCAGTGATTGCTTAGTTCCTCTGTTGAAAATGGGTCCTTCCAATAGACTGACAGACTATCCAGTGAGGGTGGGAGCTTGGGGAGCAGGCTAGCATTCCTCATAGTGACCCTTCTTGAGAAAGACTAACTTACAGCCAGAAAAGAAACGATGGCAAAAGTTGAATCCATTCTGCATTAAACCTGAATTTAAGCAATAAGAGAAAATTCCTCTTCATGTTAGAGAAAGAGGGGAGAGGACAAAGGAAAAATGGGAGGAGAGAGTTGAGGCAGGGAGGAGAGAGAGAGTAGAGAGGACTGTATGGGGATTCTGTGATGTTAAAATTCAGGAGGCTGAAGTAGGTGGGGAGGGTTTGAGGCCAGCCTGGGCTACATAATGAAAAGCCTTATCAGAATAGGGAGAAGACAAAGAAGGGGTCAACTTTTGTTCTTTCTTTGCTTGTGTGGTTTATTTTCTCATTTTAAAACCATGTACCAATATCAAGAAATAGAGTCCAGATCGGATGGATGGAGTGGCAGTTGGCGACATTTTGAATCTTCCATCTTAAGAGTCCCTGTGACAGAAGGAAGGGTGCTGGATACCCGACATTTAGGGAATCATTTCTCATAGCCAGATACACTCCATGACCTGTGTTATATTCAGGTCATTTTTTTTCTTTTTGAATTCTTTCTGTAATTTTAATTAATTACTGTACTTAGTTGGGCGCACAGTATACAATTTAAAGACACATATACAATGTGAACTGATCAATCCGGATTTAATTAGCATGCCCATGTCACTGTTTTATGTTTGAAAGCTTTAAGCTCATCTCTTCTACTTAGTCATAAAATACAGAACAGGCCTTGAGAATGGCACTTGCCACCCCCACCTGTGATGTGGAGCCCTAGAACTTAACCAGCTTCTGTCTTGTCTTGCTCCCCCACATACTTCCCAGCTTCTAGCAATCAATATTCAATATTCAGATCAACTGTTTCGGCATCCACACACAGGAAGAACACACTGCAATCTGTCTTTCTCAGCTGACATATTTCACTTAACATAATGTCCTCTAGGTTTGTTTATTCTCACATGCATCTTTTTTCTTGACTAATCCTTAAAATGATATCGACTAGGGAGAGGAGTCAAATGAATTTATACTATTGGCCTGTCATAGGCAGGCACTATATGAAACTCCCCAAACTGTAATCTTTACTGCAGCATTAAAAGATGAAGTCAAAATCAGCTAAGTGACTTTACTTGAGATACGTCTGGCGTTTTGCTCCTTGTTTAAGACTCACTGAAAGTAATTTTTTTTAATATTTGCTCTTTTATAGTGTGTGCTGGCATTAAGGAATCGCATTTCAAATGAAGTACAGAAATGAAAATTAAACTGCCCTAAAATAACCACTGTGACATTTTGTTCCATTTCCTCTTATTTCCCTTGCTTCACAAAGGGCTGTGAAGGCTCATTCTCTCTCTCACACACACTTAAACAATATTACAATGAATAATTGGTGTGTGTGTCCTTTTCTCATGCAGATTAATATGCTTAAAAGGAATCAAAACATGGTGGTGGTTTCATCTTCACATTTGTGCAAAACGGCAAATGTAGAAGACTACTCATTGCAACATTTTTACGCCAGCAAGAGCAAGGGGACAGCTCAGTATTTGTCTTTGCGTAGTTGCATATTTATGTAAGTCTTCTGTATACAGTACACACATATACATAAATGCATATGTTAAAACGTGCAGCTTTTGTACACTGTACATATTATTTTAATCTTTTTTATGTTTAATGAACATCATGAATATATTGTATGAAATAATCAATGAAGCACAGCTTTACGATTTCATCAAAGTTCTTCCTATAGGATAGTCTAGCCTTTATTTCTGTATGTCACTTAAGCAAAATCTATTTGTTTAAGCACAATATAACCTAAGTATATTTGAGTATCCTTCCAGTTTGGGTATTTGGATTGCTTAGGAATTTAATAACATTACCTCAAATAACCTTGAGCACCGTCTTTGGCTGAGTCTTGTTTCCTTAGGCTAATAACTACAGTTTTTGGGTCAACACATCATCAATTGCCTCCCAGTGTGCCAAAGTAGATGGTAGATTCTCTAATGCTGAAGCACTCCCTTCTTCCTGGGACACGACCCATTTGTTTCATTTTCATTGCAACGCTGGATTTCATTTGCTCACGTTGAACTTATATATGTATACACATATGCTCCTAAAGAATTTGGATTTTCTGTGCTAACACTGCTATGGTTTGTATTAAAATTATGCTTTTGTGAAGTGAAGCGACTAGGACCACATCTTTATTTGTGCTTTGAAATTACTCATCCAGCATTTGAAATACTGGCTATTTAGGGGCTCTGGAGGAATGCAATAGTAGAAACATCTGATGGTGTGTGTTTGTGTGTGTGTGTATGTGTCCATGTCTGTGTTTATCTGTTGTGTGCCTCTGTGTGGATCTTGTGAATCTCTATCTTGTGTGCCTATTTCTGTGTGTGTCTATGCGTGTATCTTGTGGATCTGTGAGTGTATGTGTGCGTGTGTGTGTATGTCTGTGTATATCTTGTGGGTCTCTGTGTGTCTATCACTGCATGAGCAGAGGTTGATACTGCTATCGTCATCAGTTTAGAGATAAGGAAACAGAGATCGGAAGAGGTTGTTCAAAGTTCTGTAGCTAGCAGCTGAGTCTGGAGCTGGTGCTAGACCCTAAATCCTAATCAGTGTGTGTACTTTCTTCTCATACTTGAGAATATTATCACTCACTCACTCACTCACTCACTCACTCACTCACCCACTCACCCACTCATTCATTCTAGTTTCCTTATTCTAAATTAAATTTGCTGTTTTTATTTTTCTTCAAAATATCAATGCTGAGATGGCTCAGCCATTGAGAACACTTGATACTTTTGCAGAAGGTCTAAGCTCTATTCCAAGCACTTGCATGGCAGCTCACCTGCCTGATTACCCCAGTTCTAGGGGATTCAGTGCCCCCTTCTGCACATACAGGGTTTCCATGCAGGCAAGACACTGGTACACACAGAATAAAAAATAAAATATCTATTGGATGTTTTAAACTTTATTAGCTTACAACTATTGACCCCCCCCCAAAAAAAACCCCTCTGTAGATAAAGGCATATCCTTTTTCTAATTTTCAGGGATTGACACAATGATTTTGAATTAACAATTAATTCACATAAGCATTCGCTTAGAAAGAGCCATCTCACTGGCAGTACATACTTCAATCTTAAAAACTATTGTTTTATTCTTTGGAATATTTATCTTTTGGTTATCCCTGTTTCTTTACTGTCTTTGGTTTGGTTTGATATTGTTTTCTAATTTCTGGGCTTGATTCTCCAGCCCATTTATCTTCTGTCTTTTCTGTTTATAATGTTGGGTCTTCAGCAAGTGAAAGTATCTCTGGCATTATCCCGTAAGAGTCAGCACACAGTGTCCTATTGCGACCTAAATGATCTAGAATTGCAGCCTTGGTTTCTCATTGACACAAGAGTTAGGTAGGAGAGCGCTGTTAAATTTCAAAGTGTTTGGGACTGCAGGTTTGAACTTTTGCCATTAATTTCCAGTTTTATTGTGCCATGGTCAGAGAACAGGGCCTATCCAAATTTTAGTTCTTGGGACTTCTTGGGATTTCCTTTGTGAGCTCGTGTAAAATCAGTTCTGACGAATGCTTTACAGGCAGTAAAAGACAAGGTGTATTTTCATTTCCTAGAGTACAAACTTGACATCTATCCATTAAGTCAGACGCATGAGACACATTATTCAGGCCCTCTATACCCTAATTTGTTCTTCACCTACTTAATCTGTCAAAGGCAGAGGAGGTGTGGAGAGGTCCCCCGCTACTTTTGCTTTCCTGTCATTTCCTTTCTGGCTTCCTAACAGAATTGGTTCTTACATTCCAGAGCTACACCTTGCCATGCAAAATGCTCCCGACGCTTATGTCCTTTTTTATTTGTGAAGCTTCCCTGTACCCCCAGACAACAGTACTCTCTGTCCTGTTCAGTGCCTCCCTTGCCCGTACGTTCACCTGATTTGATATTTATATTGCCAGCTCTGCTTCCTTTTTGTTTGCATTAGCCTGACAAACTTTGCCTACTCTGTTATAGCTAACCTTTCTGTATCATGTTGTTTTAAGCTTGTCTCTGGAGAATGCAGGCACGGGCACACACACACACACACACACACACACACACACACACACACACCATGCCTGCATCCTTACTGCCTTCTGGTTTGCCCTGATAACTGACGGTGGTCCCTCTTTGAGCAAGAGTCCTACTTCTTACTGCTATAATTTTGTACTTATTTCTGCACCCCCCCCCCAACTCTAGGGACCTTAGCTGCTCTGGCCAGGCAGGTGTTTCTGACTTCTTCGGCACTTGCTTTTGGTTAGTTGACTTTGCTCAATGCCATGGACTGAACGGCAGGTCTTGTATTTAGTAGGCTAGTGCTCTTTCACTGAACTACATCCCCAGTTCTTTTGGCACCGGAAGTAGGTCCTCCCAGTACACCCTGACCACCATTACTTAGGAAGAGAAGACCTCCAGGAATGGCATAGGTGCTCTTCTCCAGGTGATGAGAGGAAAGAGCGGCAGCCAGTGAGCCCCTCCTGTAGACTACAGTAGCACAAACGCTAGTGCTCACAACCCACCCAATACTGTAGCCTTTTGGTCCTAACTGAGGAAAGGAGAACGAGTCCAAGACAAGACTGACTATGGCTACTAAGCACTCATGGCTCCTACCTGAGCTTCAGCTGTTTTCAAAGGAAACACGTTACTCAAATTATTGGGTTTTGGTTGGTTGGTTGGCTTTTTTTTTTTTTTTTTGGCAGTGCATTTTTTATTTAAAGATCCCTAGAGAGACACGATCTTCAGATTTTTGTATATAAGTCATATTGGAGAGGATTGACACACAACTATAGTAAGTATCTGAGAGGTTCCAAGATGGGTTGTCTGTGGGCTGGAAGCCCTGGAATGCTGAAATGCTAGATTCTAAGATGACTGTCTCAGAACCACGACAGCCATTGGTATAATCCAAGGTCAAAAGTCTGAGAACCTGGGATGGTGAGGGTCATGAAGGAGTTGCTGGTGTCATTTCTGAAGACCAAGGGCAGAGAGACTGCAGTTTTAATGCCCAAGGCAGCAGAAAAACCAGACCCCCTTCTTGAAGAAAAGAGAGGTTTCTCTTCTGCGTCTGTTCTCTCCAGCTGTTTGCAGGGGTCACCAACACAAAGGGCAGAACTGTTTTGCTTGGTTCAGTCACTCCCACTTGCTGGTCCCCTCTGGAAACATCACCACCCCACAGCCCCAAATCAGTGCCTCTACTAGTCCTCCAGGTGTGACTTAATTCAGTCACGCTCACAATTAGACTTAGCCACCACCGTCAACCTCTGGAGCAAAAAAAAAAAAAAAAAAAGACTGTACCAACTTTGCTCACTTGTTGTTTCTTAATTGCCTTATGGGAAAAGATTTGCCAATCTTCTCACTGAAGCAATGCCAGCCATACCTATGTTCCAGAAAGTTTCAGTTGCCCTCCAGCTCCCTAGTAGCTTGGAGGCCTTGATGTTCAGGCCAAAGAGATACTGTGTGCAATGGGAAAGTTTTGTCTGTGCACTTCTCTCCCAAGTAACTTAAAGATGTTTTCCAAACTTTAGATAAAAATCACTGATCTGTGTTTACATTTCAGACTCGTCACCCATTTAAACAGTTGGAATATTAAAGAGTCTATCAGTGCGCATACTACTTACAAATCCCTCGTGTTCTCCAGCAGAGTTCCTAGACAATCATGTTTTCTGTAGCTCTGACCCCCTTTGTTACCTGCCTTTTTAATGTCCGGGTTTCAGGACATGCCCTGGACCCTGGGAGAAGTGAAGTGGTTCTTGGCCAAATAAGCTTTGGATCTGTATCCTTCTCTTGTATAAATATTCTGCCTTTTGAAAGCTTCAGAAGCTCAGCTACATAAACTTTGTCTTTGCTATCTGACCATGAGGCAAAGTGCACCTAGGAAACACATATGCATCCATTTGGGTATGTTGAGGCGACTTCAGTGTGTGGGCTACATTCAAGGATGTGAGCAGGATATCCACAAGGGTGGTTAATACTCTGGACCCAGTGGGGAGCTCTGTCCAGACTGGAGTACACAAGGTGGGAGGAAGTTGATTAGTGCCAGCTCATCTTTGAGGGGTACAGCTGGGGTTCATAACGTGCAGGGACGTGCCGTGGGGTTAATTTCTTCCAGCTTTTCAGAGACTGGCTATTCATTTCGCTCACCCCAAAAGCCATGGTACAAGGCAGCCCCTCCGGTGATCCAGAAAGGTCGGTGTCCACTTGGAGAGTCAGGCAGGAAAACTGTCCTCCCTAGACCTTTTATCACTGGCAAATGCTATTCTAGCGCACCCCAAGAATCACTGTATTGTCCAGCGTGATGGTCTGAGGCATGTAGGCAGCAGTGCTTGTGTAGACGATAGAAAAGCAGAACTCGTGGTGTACACAGCACATGAGAGCTGATAGAGCCCCACTTTTGCCAGGAGCTCTTCTTACGGGGATGTGTAGACAGTCTGCTAAATCTGGCTTTCTGTCCCTCCCCAGCCTTAACAACTCATCTCATCTCCACTCCTTCATTCACCCGCTTCTCCTCCTCCCCTCGCTTTAGTCAGTTCCCAAGTCTTGGCACAGTGCCCAGTGGGGCCACCAGCCTTCCCGATAGATGGGGCAGGAAAGCATAACAATTAATTAGTGGCCAGGCCTCATTTATTGATACACTGATGAGACCATAGAATGGAAAAAAAAAAAAACAGCCTCCACTTGAGCTGGAGGCTCTGTTAAGGATGCAGGGATCAGGGGGAGGATCCTTCTGCCAACTGACAGCAGGTGGACCTCTGGCAGAATTGAATAGGCCACTGAGAACCAAACCGCCCCCCCCCCACCTCTGCCGCCAATGTTGATGGAGCTAACCATAAACTTCCCAGCACAGGAACTGGTTTATACACTAAGGGCAGTGGCCAGTTTTCTCTATGGAACACACTATGACCGTACCTGTGTGCATGCGTTTATTTGCTTGTGTGTCTGGAAGAAGTGGAAAGGGGTGGGAGAGCCGTTGAAGCTGATCTTGACTGTCACTCCAGAGCTTGAAAGAAAAGAGGTCATTTGGTATTTGGAGGACTAGATACTCTAAATGGTAATTCAGTCCTAAGTGTAACAAATGGGATTTCTCCTCAGTGGGTCACAGGACAGTTGGGTGAAGGGTACAGACTCTGTGCAAAATATAAAGAGTAGCTTGATCAATGGGATCCTGAGAAGACAGAACAAATACAGCATGGATGGAAGCTAGGTCCTGATACCACACTCCGGAACTGCCCTGGCAACTTCCTGATCCCCTCCTTGTTCCAGGTCCTGCCACTTTAGGGTCTGCCTGCATGGCTGCTAAGAAAGTGTTTCTCAGACACAGCGCCATCTCTCAGATGTGACTGTCAATCTGGCCTTAAGTCTGCAAATGCAACAAACTCCCCAGGGGTTAAAGTTTAGTTGCTTAAAACCAAAGAGGTGTAAACATTGGCATAACAAAGAATTGTTAGAAAAACACTTCCGGCCCTGTTCTGATTACTAAGGCAAGTAGCTAGCACCCACGTCCTAGTTCACGTCACCTCCCCCCAGCATTCCAGGGACTCACCGGAACTCGTCCCTCTGCTCTACCTCCACCCGTCACCCCCTCAGTGCTAATCTCTGATGATGCCTTCCACCCTCATGGGCCTGTGCCTTCTCAACTCTTGCCATGCTCAGGTCTTTGGAGGCAATGGAGATTCTCAGTTGTCTGGAAGAAGGGAGTGAATCGCCACTGCGCACCGCGTGCGATGCTTGGCTTTGCATTGCATTGTGATTTCCCCATCTGATTCCTTCGTTCTTTCAATGGTGATTAAACACTTCTGCCTCCAAGGCTCGTCTCCTCAACTCTTAATACGTGGAAACTGACAGGGGTGGGAGGAATCCCACATCTTCCTTTGTACCTTAGCTCTCTTGGGCTCTTTGGGGTCCTTGTGTGGATTTTTGAATGAGAGACTGAGTAAACAAATCAGTTCTTTGAGGCAGCGGAACATGGTGGTGATTTCTCCTGCTTGTGATCTACTGTCTCCTTAAGGCCCGAAGTGGGAACTTGTCTGGACCAGTTTTTATAGGTTATACTGCCTTATGTACATCAGGGTATAGAGGAGTCAGGCAATGCTCTTTTTCCACCTTAAAGCCAACACACTTGGCAGTTATTGAGGATTGGTTGCTATTTTAATACAGGCCAGTGCAACCATTTTTCATCTTAGTATTATGAGATCTCATGAGAGGCAAGCTCTAAGTGTTGGCATCAAAATGTAGGATTCCTCCAAGGACAGGTGGGCTGTCAATGACACCATGGGCTCATTGATTAGGATGCCCTTGTCCAATCTCCATTCCTCCTTACTAGATAGTGTCTCATACAGGGTTTCTCCAATCCCACCCCTGAGGATCTAGCCCGTGAGCCCCTCCCTAGTAGGTTTGTTTAGTTCCCTATTCTGGCAAGCATTTTCATTTTCATTCTGCCTGAAAAAGATGATATTGCATGAGTTGCCATGCCCACACGGGGGAAACACTGTGTTTTCTACCAGATTCAAATTTAAAAAAAGCAAACTTTAAGTCTGCTTGGGAAATGTTGCCTGCCACCTGCTGTGATCCACTTGTTTAGGGTAGCTGGGCTCCTCTGTATCCAGAGATGCTCAGGCTGTTTGTTTGGCTCGTGGTTATTGTTATCACCACAAAAGGAGCATTTAGCATCCTCTGCTCAGCTCCAGGGAGCTAATCCTCCTCCTGGCATTGAGGCAGCCCCAAGTGTGTCCACTTGAGCTGCTTAAATCTTGCTTGTGAAAGACAACCTTGGAATGCCTGGGCATTGCCTAGAAGTGGGATCAGGTGTGAGCATCACATGTGTGATGAGGTAGACCTGTGAGACCTGTGACAGGGCACACTAGACTTGACCTCTGTCACTGTCCCAGGATGGCCAATTAAACAGGTTCCCTACGGAGGCTTAAGGCCTATGCCAGTCTCTTGACAATGGGATTCTTGTGGGATTCATTTGTAGATTTTGGATTCTTTTCACCCTCACCTGGGCGTTCCACCCTCCAACCTCCAGATCCCTGGTTTAAGCCTCTGTCTTTTACTGGGTAGCACAGAGTCACTCAATATTTCAATGTATAACTAAAAACAAATAAGTGGAACAGACAATGTCATTTGACATTTCAAGGATGCGTAACACTCAGGAAGCCTTGGAAACACCCTGGCACAAAGCACATCACCCCAGGACCCGCATCTACCCTGTAATATTAGGAATGTATCTGACACACTATGATATTCCCCTCTAGGAAGTGAAATATCTGGTCTTTACTGACATGGTTGATTTCCATGCTTATTATACACATTATAATATCAGTGGAAGGAAATTCTAAGTCTGGTGGCTGGCATCAGAAACCACACACATTGCTAAGTGTGTATAAGCAGAGTTTGGTTGTGATTTAACAAAGATTTATCTATCTGCCCATCATCTATCTGTCTGTCTGTCTGTCTGTCTGTCTGTCTGTCTATCTGTCATCCATCTTCATCATCACCATGGCCACTTGCTCAGGTCATACGGCTACCTGTGGCTGCTACACTGGCCGGTAAACCCAGGCAGTCAGTCCTGCCACAGATGCACCCACTTCACCCACGCTGACCACATAAACATTGTTTCTGTTTGCCAGTGCCGCACTTGATCTTGTCATGGTCGCATTCTATTCAAATCAGTTTTGAAGACAACTGGAAAGACTGTATTGGTCTCCTGGGAAGCTTGCCCATATGAATACCATAATAAAATACCAAACATCAGTTGATATTGTCAGGGAGAAGAAAGAGCAATTACTCAGTTCCCCGCTTGCTGTCCAACTCCACTTCTGCTTGTCAGACTGAGAACTGTCTACCAGCATCATAGAGCTCTGCTCTGTCACCGTGAAATATCCTTGAATTGGTGAAAAATTCGCTCCCTGCTTCCTGTTTTTCTCACGGGCACAAAAAAGCCATGCACAAAGAAGGATGTCTTAAAATAATGACCATCCTGGACAACGGACATGCCAATGACATTGGTAGAGCTCTCTAGCATGGGACCCCGAGACATTCATTCCAGTGTGACAAAGCAGGGGGGAAGTAGTGGGAAACTTCCACACTTGTGCTCCTCTGTCTGGTTTCTGGGAGGATCTGAGAATCTCTGCTCTCTGAAAACAACTCTGGTTGCTACCGGTTTTAATCTTAAAAGCTATATAATTAACACATGCAATTGTTGGAAAACTAGAAAATAAAGCCAAGCAAGTAAGCAAACAAACAAGCAAACAAATGGTTATTGTGCATTTTGTCCATAAAAATGGAGCAACGTTGAACCAATTGTTTCTCGATGATAAAAATAGCGGGACTATTTTGAAGGTAGCTCACACACACACTTCTGTGACTGTAAACGGCAGCTTAGCCTTCAGCTCTGTGGACACAGCATCCTCCTTGCAACAGCGGTTTTCTTTAAACCAGTTCCTTGTGCTAGATATTTACATGGTTTCTACTGCAATGTGTTAGCAACAATGCTTTGCTGGAGGACCGCTGTTATTTTCCCTAGAGGAAAATCTCTAGAGTCTGCATTTCTGAGTTGTAAAGGTTTCAGATATGTTGCTTGACAGAACTGCTGTGCAGATGGATAATTCTGCCTATTTTGAATGGAAATTCCATGATGGTGTCCCTTCACCCTGAGTAGCACTGACTCTCTCTTTGAGGGGTCGTCTTCACCAACTCCAAGTTCTTTCTGTGCATGTCAACCACTAACACGAACATTCATCTTTCTAGCTCACCTGTGTTTGGTAGGGGAAAGGTTTATTGAAGTTTGAATATGTTTAATATCCCAGTGCTTTCTTTAGCACCCTTCCACTGGAACAATTAGCTCATCTTTTATCTTTTCCAAGAGGTTTTTTTTTTTTTTTTAAGAGTTTGATATATGAAGGACACTGACTCTCCAACATTTCCCTGACTTGTTAGCTTTTGGTCTTTTTTTTTTCCTTAGAAATACCACACATTCAAGTGTAGTCAATGTTTTGTCTCTTTGGCCATTTATTAGTTTATAGTATGTAAAGGTTTTGTTAGTTTTTGGTAGTGCTGGGATGAAACGTGGGGCCTCCCACAGGCAGGATGAGCACTGCCCAGGTGAGCCATGCCTCTGGACACCGAGAAGTTTCTGAACAGTTTCTGGCCCTAGGACAGGGTCTTCTCAGAGAGACCATTCTAGTCTCTAGGACACACATATTGCTTGTCCATGCTTTTATTATGGAATCTATTTGTTCTATGTAATGAGCTAGGAATTTATTTATGAAATGGCTCAATATTGATTGGAATTCAGCCCTTTCTTCATTTTATATGAATCTGTTTTAATTCCAAAGCAAATCATGAGCTTTTGTGGAAAAAATGCCTTAGTTTGGCAGCTCAGGGCCCAGGAGAGCCGAAAGAGAAGTCCTCCAGGCAGAAGGCTGCAAAGGGAGAACACTCAGTGACCTCTACCTAAAGCCTCTCTCTTATTTGTCAATTAATTTGGAGATAAAATTTCCCCATTCAAGCACATGATATCTTCCTGCATTTAGTTAAATCTCTCAGCTTTCTATTAGTTCTTATTTCTGTGGTGCTAGGAATAGAGTGCAAAGTGCTGTATCATGGAGCCACACCCACCTGGCCTTATACACATATTTTAATAATAAAGCCTGGTTGTCATCATTTTATATCCTTGTTACCATTGGTATAAGTGCCAAGTTTGATAAATGTTGCCAAATATCTAAAAATGATTTAGAGAAGTCACAAATTACCAATCTATCCTAAATTTGGAAGCAATTCTCTGAGCTCATGCAATATTTAAAGTTTATTGTGCTGTCCTTTGGTTTAAGGGGGAAAAAAAGCTACAATCAGGCAACAAATACGTAGTTACAAATAATGGGGGCTGATTGGTAGATTTGGCAATGGTATCCAATAAAGTGGTCCAGTTCAGGGCATCAGGTACCCAAGGATGCTCACATCTTGATTATAATGGTTGCAGGTAGATGTCTGGCATGGATGGAAACAGGAAAATTGCACTGCATGGTGGTATTCTAGGAGCTGTAAAAATGTCTGCCTGAGTCAGTTGGCTTGAGCAATACCAGGAGGTACCTTTGTCTCTCAGTATAGGTGACCACCAGGGGTTGGGATGGAGCTCAGTGCTGAGAGTGTATTTTTCACACTCGGAGAACTGAGTTCAATCCCTGGCACACACAAACCAGAAGAAATTCTACATAATTCCTCTGCTGTTATTTTTTCCTCGGGGTCCTTAGAGTTTAGCAATAGTTCTTCTTACGCAGCTGAGTCCCAGCAAAGCAGGGGGAGCCCTGTAGGGTGTGGCCCTTAAAGAAGCAACTTGACTTTACAGCTGTGTAGGGGCCATTCTGCCTGCTGGTTCTGCTCTTCACCGGTGACTTGACCTTACCACGCACTTCAAGTTAAACTCTGCCTGCCTAAACCATGTAGAAAATGGGCCTAGATTTCCAAAAACGATAACACGTTATCCATTCCCAATTACAGAGCTAATCCTCCCCTAGATATTTTCCCCAATGAATAAAGCCAGCATCTTGCTTATCCACAAGAGGTTAGGTGTTCAGGTGAATGCCATCCATCATTCAAATGCAGACTGGCAGAATTCAGTCCTTGTTGTTTTTTTTTTTTTTTAATAAGGACCCCGGAAATACTTTCTGTCTTATAAAGCTCTTGCAAAAAAGTGATATATTTGATGGAAGTTGCCTTGATAGCTTCGTCAAGCTTGTGTAAAATCCCTTGCAAGTTTCTTATTCATCCTATGAGCACTTTGCTTTTAAGGATGCTGGGATGTGTCAGCACAAACTAGAGTTGGTGAGGTATGAGCATGTGGCCGAACATGCTCTAAAACTTTGGGGGCTATGACGGCTTTGCCCTGCTCTGTGTGATATGTTGTAATATGTCAGTTCTTCCCCTTCTTAGTTAGGGTTTCCATTGCTGTGGAGAGAAACCATGGCCACAGCAACTCTTATAAAGGAAAACATTTCACTGGGTGACTTACAGTTTCAGAAGTTTAGTCCTTTATCATCATGGTGGGACATGGTGGCACACAGGCAGACCTGGTGCTGGAGAAGGAACTGAAAATTCTACATGTTGATCCAAAGGCAGCAGGAAGTGTACTGAGATGCTGGGCCTGGTTTGGGCATAAATGAGACCTCAAAGCCTGCCTCCACTATGACACACTTCTTCCAACAAGCCCATGTGAATGCTAAAAAAGCCATACCTCCTAATAGTGTCGCTCCCTATGAGCTTATGGGGGCAATTACATCCAAACTACCACACCCCAGTCCATGGGGGGAACAGGTGGAAAACAATGGGGCCGTTGGACAGTTTGTAGGTACGTGTTGGATCCAGGTCTACCATCAAGCTAGGGCAGCCAGCATTCTTGCCAGGCTTTCTAGTTTCTCAGACAGATGTGAACAGATGTAAGCATTACCTGTCACTCACAGGCTATTTGCACTTCTGGGAAGATGATTCCCAGATCTCTCCCCCATGTATGTGTCTGTAATGTGGTTGAGAGAAGAGGTACCCAGAGAGAAGTGGAGGAAGTAGATAGAGACCATTTGTTCAGGCTGATGCCAGAGCCACAGTCTATACATCCAGTCAGCAGAGGACGAGGAGCTGCTGGGCTCAGGCCCTCCCACCATCCCACCACCATTTCCGCTTACTGACATTGACTTTGGGGCAATAGCTTCTTCTGTTGAAGGCTGTGAGGTGAAGCAGGCTTTTGATGCCAACCACTTCTAATAGCCTTATTTGTGATAACACAACCTACTCTCTGTAAGACAGCCCTGGGAATGAGCCTGACCCTCATTCCTGTGGGAAGACGCCACTATAGGAGTGGCTGCATTCCTCCTAGGATGGGGATGGCATTCCGTGGCCGGCTTTTGGAATGGCCTGCCAGAACCTTTAGGAGACTGGATGACAGGGCCACATAGTTTATCATAACTCTTGCCCTTTCTTTGTCCCCTCCATCTAAGTTTTCTTTCTTTCCCTTTTTAAATAAGTCACTCTTTTACAAGGCTGATTTCCTTCCTTTCTGAAACAAGGTGAAAGGCTGATGGATAATATCCAAATCAAATTCAAAATAGCGACTACCAGGCCCTGCTGGCCTTCTACTAGCTAGACTTGAGAGTATCCTGGACCCATGGTCCTAGAGTTTCAGCAGGCAGGGGAGTCAGATTCAAAAATAGTCTTTAATTTTTTTTCTTTGGATGACAATTATTTTATCTGTTTATTTCCCTATGTAACAGGGCTGGGAATTGAACCAGGGCTTTGTACATGCAGGACAAGTGCTTGATCACCGAGTCACACCCCCAGCCCTTTATTATTAACTTTGAAAGAAGATTATAGATATAGCTGATGTTGCAAGGCATTCGGAAATTATAGAAAAATTGTAAAATGAAAATATGAAAACCATAAAATAAAAAGTGAAAACCATCTCTGGGTTTACTATGCAGAGAAGTATCTCACATAAAATGTGCAGGTCATTTGTTATTCATGGGCTTAACCTGCCTCTTCTGGAAGACCGTTTGGAAGAATTCTGGACCATGTCAGTCTACAGGAGAGAAGAGTCCGCTTGTGTTTCCCACCACACCTATTGACGATGCTCTCTTGGAATGTTCAGCCTGGCTGTTTCATCACTGAAGAGGCAGAACCCAATCCCTTTCTCAGCAGCTTTTGGGGGCGTATTTCCCTTCAGATGGCATTGGTGCAACCTCGTTTTAGGACTCAAGCCGGAAGGTACACATATTATTTTCAACACCTTCAAGACCTTGCCTCTCTATCCAGTAAAGAGCTGAATGTAAAAGAGGTAAACCCAAGTATGCTGGAAATGCATACAAAACAAGCTATTCTCAAACCAGGCACATATGCGCCCACACAGGCACATACAAACAAGCTTCCATAGTTAGCCAGACTCACCTGCACTGGATGCTGAATTTCCCTGACAAGGCAAGCTGCAAGCCCGACTTCTCTCCCAATGTCTGGGCCCTGGCTCTTGAGAGAGGCACCTGCCTGCTTCTGCAGTGATATTTCAGCACTTTCATTGAACCACGCTTTCCAGTGTTTTGTCAGATTTCCTTTGCAGCCTCGACTCCACCCACAGACACCAGGAAGAATAAATTGCTCAGAATACAAACAAGGGAAGCTGCAGCCTTGAGCAGCAACAGAAGCAGATCCAGCAGGCAGAGTGGGCTTTTCTCTCTTTTGTTTCTTTTGAGTAGGAGACTTGAGCAACGTCCTTGCTCAGCCCAAGACTGCCTGTCACAGGCTCCTTATTTGATCGCTAAGAGGCTTCTCTGGTGGTTCCTAGAAAACACAGCGATGGGGCTTTTTAGGGCTCAGAGTGTTCAGCTAAGTCTGCAGATGAGATGCCTGCCAGGAAATCGGGCTTGAGTGATGATTTTTTTTAATCTTTAAAAAAAATTATGTTCAAGCAAAGCACACAAGTTGCTTTGGGAAAAAAATCTCTGAAGACAGCAACTCTGAGGCTGCCTGTGATCTCAAGGCATGTCTGGAAGCTCAACAGGATAGAGGAGTTTCAGAAAGCCTCCACATAAAGTATTAAGGCACACAATCCAGTATAATGAAATGCAGTGGAAAAATGCAGCCCTGGAGCAGGGAACAAAGGCACACAATGGGATGGTAATCTGAAATATATAATGTCATAATGAGAGAGCTCCCAGTTAGAAGTTTGAATTTTCTTTTCAAATTCCCAATGCCAAACTTCCATATACTTGCAGCATGGGTCGCCTCACCAAGATAAACTGGGAGAGCAGAGCTGAGTCCCAGATAGTCACTGCATAGCTGCTAATCGAAAGGCTGTGTGCTGAGGAGTTTTATGTCAACTTAACAAAAGTTCTCTGAGAGGAGGGAACCTCAGTCAAGAAGTGCTTCTATAACATGGGGCGATAGGCAAGCCTATTGGGCATTTCTTAATTAGTGGTTGATGCAGGAGGGCCCAGTCCATTGTGGGTGGGGCTATCTCTGGGCTGGTGGTCCTGGGTTCTATAATAAAGCAGATCAAGCAAGCCATGTTGAGCAGGTCAGTAAGCAGCATCTCTTCATAGCTTCTGCATCAGCTTCTGCCTCTAGGTTCCAGCCCTGTTTGAATTCCTGTCCTGACTTCCTTTGTTATGGCCTATGGATGTGGAGGTGTAAGACAAATAAACCTGTCCCTCCACAACTTGCCTTTGGTCATGGTGTTTCATTGCAGCAATAGAAACCCCAAGTAAGACAGGCAGCGATGCAAGGAAGAGTCTCTATAAACAGTTAACCAGCAACTAGAGGGGATTCTAGAAGCATTTTTGAAGTCAAGTTGATTAAAAGCCCCAAATCCAAAAGATACTAAAGATGAGGATAAATTAATAATGGGGATTGTTTTAAATGATACCAAATTCTTATTCATTCTCACAAAAAAAAATCTTACTGTAAATACAGAATAAACATTTAAATATTAGCCTCAAAACCTTGCAGGAGGCAAATATAATTATGGGTTAATGAATCTTGATACGTTTGCCTGAAGTAATTTTATTGGTTAATAAAATGTGAGAAATTCAGGATTGTAAGGTACTAGAACATGGTCAAATTTTTAAAATTTCACTATGGGCACAAACTTTAAGGCCAAAGCATTCTGTTTCATGGTGACATTACCTCAATCTGTCAAACAAGGATTTATTGAGGGTACCATGACCCAAGGAGACACTCTCAGAAGTTTTCTAGAAATCCATTGCTGAGCCAAGCAGATGTGACTCTGGTATGCACGGAGTTCAGAGTGAATAAGAAGGACACAAATAACAATAAGCTAACAAACAAGGGAAGAGTTGCTTTAGTGGGAAAGGCCAAGCCAATGATAACCAGATATGAGAAGTGGATAACGACAGAATGTCTACTGCAGTGACCAAGGAAGAATTCTTGGAAAAGTGTCGCTAAGGAGAGGTCTTGAGAATGGTGATACAGTTGAGCAAAATAGGTTGCAGGGGAAAGAAGTGGAAGTGTTTGTATGTGTCCTGAGTACACAATGTCTGGGGGTAGAGGGAAGCTAAAGCTGAGCTGAGCACAGTAGGAGCCATAAAGATGTAGGTTGAGCTCTGTGACTGAAGGCAGGGAAGAGGATAAATACATAGGACACTGGGCCAGGAAGAAGCTAGAGGAAAGATGCTAATGGACCCACGAGGTCGAGAGAGCATGGGAGACAGATTCTAGGCATTGCTGAAGATAACCTGAATGCATAATGCATACATGAAAAGTGAGGACATGAAACCGTGAATATGAGTCTTAGGAGATACGAGAGAAGGAGGGCATAGTCTCAGAACAGTTAGACATTGTCACTTTGCTGAGGTACGGGAGAATGCTTGATGTATGGTCTGGGGCTGAAACGTAAAGTCAAGGCTTATACTTGGAACACATTACGTGTGAGACGCTTTTCCAACACCTGAAAGGTGAGGTCAAGTAGGCAGAAGAATTTCAGAGGAAATGACCAGAGCTGGAGATGCAGCTTTAGGAGTCTTAAATCTGTGAATCCCACTAACACCGTGAGGGCGGATGAGTTGCTCTGAGTGAGGACACTGAGAAACAGAGTGAGAGAGAAGAGAGAGGTCTGAGAAAATTGAAAGGACATAAATGCTCCACGAACTAATGTCTAATCCTAGGACCAGAGGAGATGGGGGCAGAAAGAGTTAGAAATAGGAGTATGTGGAGTTAATGGAAACCAGAGGACAGGGACAAGGATACTGGAAGCGTCCCTCAGCAACAGGCTTCAGTGAGGGGGATTAGCAGAGGAAGGGAAGTGAGTGGTTGATGGGCTTTAAGCAGGTGTGTCAAGGTGATCTTGGTTGGAAGTTTCATGGAGTGTGAGAAGCAGAAGCCAGGTTGGTTGTGGGCTGAGGAACGAAGGCGAGCTTCAGGTAAGGAAGCTAGTGTTTACAACGATTGCTGTTTCTTTAAAAGTTTTAATTGTGGTAAATGACAGGCTATAAAAGGAGCATAGTCATTGAGTGGACCCCTCCATAGCAGCCTGTGCATTTCTGAGGCTGCCCAGACAACACCCACAACCCAACCAACCACAGACCAAGATATTTGGAAACATCTTTGCATCTATACCAAATGTACACGTTCTTGTTCTTGTTCCCTGAGCAATATACTACTGACATAGTGCTTATCTTGTGGGCTTCATCCTTAACCCAGAGGTGATGGAGTGACTCGGAGAGGATTACACAGGTGCTATGAAAACACGGAGCCATTTTATAAAAGAGACCTGAGCATCCACAGATTTTATTGTGTCTAGTCATATATCCCCTTGAAAGACTGTATCGCACTTGCTTTTTCTATTGATGCGTTCGTGGGCTCCATTAGCCATGCCCTGGCTATTGTGCAAAGCGCCGCAGTGGTTCTGGATGCACAGGCCAGCAGTTCATCACTGTGAGGGCCGGAGGGGGAGTGTAGTCTTAGCTTTGCTCTTCCCCAGGCTGAGAGCAACCAAAACTCGTTTGTCTGCTGTTAGCCATGAGTGCAAGGGAAAAAGACAACCACTGAGCAGAGAGGGGACAACTGGGGGAAGAGACAATGATGCAGAAGAGGCAGTACTTGGTCAGAGGACAGATTGCTGCCCTTTCAAAGAGACGAGGGTGACAAGGCTGTAGAGACCGGTCCTTTGCTGGCCTTGGCGGTGGGTAGAAGGAAGAGTCCTTCAAACCACTTCAATTTTCTCTGGAGTGTGATGGGAGGTCATCAGCTGGGATTGGAGGGGGATCAGGGGAGGAGGTCTGGAAATAAGGGGTGGGATGCTCAGCTACAGGGTGGTTTCTGATGTGGCTGCTTCCTGTACCTCAAAGCAGGACTTCCATAGTGTTCTGACAGCTTCTGCCTCCTCCTCATTCTGATTGGGGCTTAATTGGCATTGGGTAAGTCTGGGCATTGTAATTTTAAAACTTCCCAATTTGACTCCACGGGTTGAGAATGACAGAAAGACGACCGTTGTGTTCCCTCTATGTGACATCTGAAAACACAGTGTAGGGAATAGAATGGGGGTAGCCCAGACCTGGAGGGGGAGTTAATAGTCAAAGCGTGTGAATTCTTAGATAGAGGCGGTAATGTCGCTTCTTTTTTAAAGTGATGACATAGCGTGGTGCACAGAGCTGACAACTGAGTCCTGTGTATCCCAATATCACCAAGACAGGAAATCTCAAACAGTCTCAACACAAAAACAATCAAGCATTTGGGGTGATGGATATGTTCATTAGTTTGATTTAATCATTTCACATCATTTAAAAAAAAATCTCAGCATCACTTTGTACTGCACAAACACCCACAACTATCATTTGCCAATATAAAACAAACAAGCAAAGCTCCCCAGGTGAACCTAATGTGCTACGTGGTCGAGACGTTAAAAACACGAGGTGTTGAGCAGGAAACTCAACCGGTTAGAGAAGAGTGGCAGGGTTCCTGAGAGTGTCAAAGCCCCAGTTTGAGATTTGTAATCCTAAATTTCAAGTGAAATGAGCCAGTGCAAATTGCAGGGTGTGTGTGTGTGTGTGTGTGTATCCTGCCTTATGTGTAAAAAGTCCAAGACACTTCATTAGATTTTTTTTTCTTTTCAACATAATTAAGAGCCCATCTCACCAGTGTCCCCATCTGTAAGGGTGACATCTAATGTCACTATATGTCCAGCTCCCAGGCTTCTAGACATTGTCACTAACAGTCCTCACATCACTGAACGTGTCCATTCTGCAAAGAAGAAAGTCATGTTTAAAAGGAAGCCCGGACACATGCTGACACACATAGTTAATGAACCATGATGCCCGAGACTAGGAAATCTTGACCTTTGGTCTGTGTTCACATCATTCCCTCTGAATGCCTGACCTAAGCATGGACCTCCAGACCTGTCCTTGATGTATGCAAATAGAATGGAAGAAATAACCAGAATTCACTTGGGAAGGGCCCTTTGCAGGCCTGAAGGAAATGCTTTGGGAATCTGCTGCACCAAGCGTGATGGTGCAGACCTACGACCCCCGCACTGGGGAGGATCAGCAGCTCCAGCGTCGCCCAGCGACAGACTGAAGTTAGCCCGGGCAACAAAGCGAGATCCTAAATTAAAATAAATAGATGATAAATGAATAAATACAGAAAATAAGCAAACAGAAAAATGTGGACGAGACCTTCCAGGAGGCACAGGTGTAGCAATGGGGGAAGGGTGGGCCTAGTTAAAGCTGGCAGGGTAGTAGCTGAGCAGTGGCTTGCAGGAAAGGCGAGTCTGAGGCAGCGCTAAACTCCCCCACACGCTACAGGAGGAGGCTTCAAAGGCAAGCCCGGAGAGGTGAAGATCATGGGAGCTTTGACAACAAGGAATGTCTGAGGCAGATTTAGAACTCCACAACTTCTCCATGGAATCCTGGGCATCCACACAACCCCATGCTAAAGTCACGGAGGTGATGGACTGTCTGGAGGGAAGGTGACCAGGATGGGGTCTAAGCTAGCGCTACAAAGCAGAAAGTATAGAAAGAAGCTATCATACCTGGCTGTGGCACTAGAGGCAGCCTTCTGTTTACGCAGTCCCCTGGGCATGAGAAATCTGTGGTCCACAGCCTCATGAAACCTAGAGTTGTGTTCCCTAGCTCCCAGTCAGTCCTCTTTCCGGCTTCTAGACTCCTACCCTGGTACATGCTTTCCCAGTCCCAAAGACGTCACGTCTCATCACCAACTTTGACATGATTCCTATTCTAGAAGGTACTGAAGCTGGGTAGCCCCTGGCTGTATCGAGTATCAGCATACGATGCTACCAACATGTCTGAAGGTTTGGAGGAACGTGATACCAAGATCCTGTTAGGTATTATTGCTGAGACCATCCGTGGCTGGGAACAGGAGTCTTCTCCGCCTCTTTCCTAACTAATTTGTCTCTCTCTGCGGGTTCAGGGAGCCACACCATCCTGCCGAACTGAGCACACTGCTGATTTCATGCCTTGTTGCAATCAGGGGCTGCTATGTTCATCTGAAATCTAATCTCTGTTCTGTCCCTGACAATGATCTTAGCAAGGCTGAAGGAGGGCGGGTGAAGGAGGTGAGTTGTCAAGGGCCCCTTGTTGGGTGATCAACGGAACTGAAATTGAAATCTAGTGTTTTCACCCGAAGGGCTACACTCTGGAATTAGACGCTGATGGATTGTTAGAAGGAATCATTTTGGCATCTGACACCCATGCTTCAGCAGGACAGACATCCCATGATCCTGGGCTTCTGTCAGCTCCTTCCAGGAAAGCAGAGGCTTCCCCTCCAAGGCAGCTCAGTGCTCGAGGAAACAGCAGTCTTTGGTTTAGAGGAAGACTCCCCGTGATCAGTGTGCAGCCCTGAAGAAGCGATAGGGTGTGTGCGCAATTCCATGCTAATGACGAGGATGACGTCACAACACTTACAAAAGAATTCTTTCTCTTTCTCACGTCTGTGTCTAGGGAGCATCCGTGGCCCTCTACTGCCCTCCTTTCAGTTGGAACTTGGTTTTGGATGAACAGAAGCTCCTAAGGATTAAATAGGGCTCTGAAGAAAGGGGGTTTCAGTCTTCAGCAGGAAGAAATTAGTGGGTAAGGGACTGACCTCCCAGGACCTCCTTACTGAGGAACGCATAGAAGACACTCCTGGTGGCTTCCTCGTGTTCTCCTTCCTCAAGCTCTTTGTCCAGTGCTCAGGCCCCCTTACCTCCTGCTCACAACCCCTCTGTCAGGCTCTTTCTCCATATCCCCCAGCCTCCCTCGGTCTCTCTCCATCCTCACTCAACTCACAACTACCTCCTGTATCCCCCCAAACTTAGCCAAGCACTTAGGATGCTGGCTTTGTGCAAGTTAAGCAAGGACTCCACCGCTGATCTACAGAACAAAGCCCCTTTTTTTCCAGCTCCCAGGAAGGGGTCCTGGTTAAAATCTGAGGCACCTGGCTAGGGAAGCATTGGGGGTGGTTCGAAGGCAATGTCTGTGTGGTATGGAGCATAAATGACACCTTTCTTAGTGTTCCAGGGCTCTTAGTGGGATCCTACAGAAGCAAGCTCCCAGCCAAGATCACGCCTACTTAGCCTTCCATTCCCACCCTGTTCCTTTTTCCTCTACTTCCTTTCCTCTGAAAACCAGGACACTCACTTGCCAGCATGTCCCCTCTCGAGCTCACCTTCTAAGAAGCTTAATTTTAGATGGGAAAAACTTTCTGGGAATTCAAGGGTTAAATGGGATCTTAGTGGTCATTTGGGTCCTCTGCTAAGGGTTCTTCCTGCAGCATTATACCCTTCCCTGGTGATGCTGTGGTAGAGAAGGATTTAGAGAATTTAGTGTCCTGTGGTGAGACCTCACACTGCCTGAGGCGACACCATCACCTAGTGTAGTCTCTGAAGGAGGCTCATAGAGCTCGGTATGCTACCCTCTCAGCTCCCTGTACCAGCAGTCAGAGCCTCTGGGCCAATACAGTACTCAAAGCAGTTAGGGTGTGTGTGCCCCACTTCCCCCACCCTCCTGTAAAGGTTGACCTCTGACGTTAGGTATGGCAGGAAGGAAAATCCAGGATGTAAAGGAGATGTTCTGCTGAGTGAAACAGGACATGTGGTCTGTGTAGGGACCTCCTAAGGAAAGCACAAGGGTCTCCATGGCATTGCCACCAGAAGGAAGGGAGGCTGGAGTGCTTAGGAACCCTGGCTGAGAGTCTCTGGGCTTCATTCATTCTCCGGAGTGTCTAAGTTTCAGCCACATTGCGTTTGAAGCACAAATATGAGATTAATTAACGTGGGGCACCATGCGTGGGAAGGTGGCTGAGGTTACCCAAAACTCTCTCCTGAAACTCAGCCTGATCAGAGATGCACCAAGGGCTTGGGGTCCCAGGTGGTAGGGGATCAGCCGCAGCAACTGCTCTGGTATTCTCAAAGTGGACAAAGGGCAATTCCCCAAAGGGAGACTCTGTGAGAACTGGCAATTCAGATTCCCTTAACTGGCATTAAGACGGACCATCATGCCTTTTGACTATTCGATTGCCACCAGCACCAGAAGCCATAGTCTGATGTCCCACAGTATGTGACGACATGGAAGTTCTCAGTACACATACAACAGACACAGGAAATGTGAATGGAGTGGCCCATGTGGCTAATTCAGTACATCTCGAAAAGGAAGAATGATGGATAGCAAATTGAAGCCAGCAGATATTCTGCACAAGACTGCAAACTCAGCTAAACCCTAACAGTGCTGACCAGGGTGCTGGCCTGTCAGCTGCGAAGCTCAGAGCCCATTTGCTTGTCTTTAGCCAGGCACTGTTCAGGGGAAAGATGCGGATGGTGTCTTGGCTAATCAGAGCATGATGCTAGCAAATTTTCAAATCCTTAACCAGCGCCCTGCTCTGCTCTCCCACTCGAGAGCTCTCTTAAGATCATGTCTGGCTGCTTTTGCAACTTGCCTGCAGGGTAAATTGTCCTGGAGAGCTTGGCCATTGTCTGCCCTGCCTGACAGGTTTTTTTTTTCCTCATTACAAATGAGAAGTTGCCTCTGTGCTACGCACAATCAGGCCTCCAGTGAGTCTAGTCACCATGAGACAGCCTGTGTGAAAACGAATCTGGGACACTGACAAGGTCAAGTCTCTGGACATGTCAGGCCCAGGCTTGACTTTGCGACAGGCTGATCCAATCGGCTCTCACCCCAGAGGGTTCCTGGGGTCAGCTCTGGTCTTCTACCAGGAGCTGGTCTCCAAACTCCCTTCCTCTGAGAACTGGGTCCCTCACTTGGCAGAGGTTCCACTCTCAGGCTCGGTGAGGAGGCAGGAGAAGAAAAGACTCAGGCAGGTCAGTAAGGAATTCCCAGGTATGACAGTCTCCATGGAGTCAGGGGGAGGATTTATGTCAGTATCTGTGAACTAGAGATGAGGCACAAGCTAACGATGGTGGGGCTCTAGCAACAGTGTTCACGTAAATACCACATTCTTATCTAGTTTATGCAAACTCAGAAAGGAAGACACACCAGGGGAGTATCTGGCATGTGATAGGTAATTAATAAATATTTGTTGGATGAATAGCACAGGATTGGTCAATGAGCTTATGAATGAAAGATGCATCTCAGTGCACAAAGAAACGCCCTCAAACAGCAAATGCCACCTTCTCCTCAGACTGGAAACTTGTGGGGAGATTTGGGACAGATGTCCAGTGTGTGGCAGTGACACATGCTGCCCGAGAAGCAAACTGTACTCGCAGACTCATTTCAGATGTGATGGAAGTCAATGCAGGAACATGAGTCCCCAGTCTTGAAAATATACAGACCATTTCACCTGCCCATTTGATTAACGGAAGGAAGAAAGGAAGGAAGGAGGGAAGGAGGGAAGGAAGGAGGTCAGACACTCCCCTTAGGACCACCAGTCATTGTAGGAATTCAGAAGCAAACTGTGTCCATCACAACCAATGAGAATAAAATCCAAAACTCCGAGTGATGGGCTAGCTCTCAGCTTTCACTTGTTTTATGCAAAACAGGTGTAGAAGGCAACAAGAAAACAGACTAGGATGTGATTCTTAATTACACAAGTTATTTGCATTAAGTGGTGTAAGAGAACCTAAGAAATGGTTATTTCTGAATTATTGATCCTTTTCTATGGTTTTTGGCTGACTCATGTGTTCTGATTTTACATAGCTGCAATAATAAAATAGTTATGATTAAAAAAATTAAAGTTATTCAATTTGGATAATTTCAAAGTAGGTTTTGTTTGGCTAAACAGTAAGCTATAATATACATATTGGGTACACAGTAAGATTTTTCTCTCTGAAGCGAAAGGAGGAACTGATCCTATTTGGATATGTGTGGTGAGCTGATTGCTATAGCTCTGTCCTCAACTTCGAGAGTATCCTGGTAGCAAAGGCAAAAAAGGAACCACAGGAGGTGATGCTATTTTCACTTGCCCGAAGGGGGAAGCTAACAGATTCTCCCACAAGGATGGATCCTGCCAGACATCAAGATGGAAAGGGATACCTTTGCTAGTGTATGAAGGTTCATACAGTCATTCTTTATTATGGAGATCACCAAAGGGTCAAAGAACCAAGGTTTGAATAGAAATGTCTTCAGAAGCCCTCAGAAATCAAGAAAGCGTGGAAAACAAAAACGAAGGGAATGAAACCATACCTGGCGATCGCTAATTGTTGAGATTTGCAAGGAAGGACCTTGGGATCAAACTCCTTTGTAAAAAAACAAGGGCCAGAGGGACAAGGCAACTGCTGCAGTAAACTGGAAGAGGAGTGTTAAAATCCCAGGGTCTTGATTTTTGCTCTTCCTGCCACACCCTGCCATCTCCATCCTCCTTGCCTATGACTTGTCTCTTTACATTCTGTGTCACCGTGTAATGCTGTGTCCACGGATTAGTTCCCACTAACACAGGTGTGTCATTTACCTCCCACACCAGCTCGGCACGTGCTGCAATCAGGTGTCATGTGGGGTGGGCAGATGGCAGTGAATGAAGGGACTGTGCACAGACATGACTATCAGGATGACTTTGCTTCATTTACACAGCTTTGAAACGTAAATTCACTTTAAGGGTCAATCATACCTAGCACAATGGCATGAACTAAACACTCACTGAATGCTTATCAAGCACCAGATGGGAGTCTAAGCCTTGTTCATATAACTATGTGGTTCCATAATCCCAACTTTATCAGGTGGAAGCTCTCCTTGGGCCCAATCAATGGATGAGAACAACGAGGTACAGTGCAGAATAATCCGTATCCTTAGTGTCCCATGTGGGAGATGGCAGTTCCTCGTTTCAGAACACACCATCTATTTGGAATCTAGACCTTCAGTTCCTAACTGCTCAGAGCCTCCTGCAGTGACAGAGCAAGTGGCTGTGCCTGCCATTGGCTGAGATGGGTTGAACAAGGCACTAGCTGAACAAGGTCAGTGTATACTGACCTCCCAGGACTTGCATGTAATTTAGAAGCTGGTATTATTTATTGAAGTCTAAACCAGCATCTTAGCTATGAAGCTTGGGTGGAGACCCACATCTCATCAATGTCTGTGTTCTTTTTAGCAGGTCAAATACAGAGGAAAAGATACTCACAACAGGGCACCAGCTGAGAGTCTGCAAAGGAACTGGGCAGAACCAGGACTGCAGGATTTGGGGTGTGCCCTGCTTAGGCAGCTGTGGGTACAGGAGGTTTTTGCTCACTGACCACCCCCATCTCTGGGTGAGGCTACTACGTCATGCATCCACCCAAATCTCCGTCCAGCTCGGGAGGCCCCCCACTGCAGCAAGGGCACAGGCTCCAGTTCTTTGTCCATCTCTGGGTTTCCCAGCATCTCAGTATCTCATGTTCATTCATATACACGAGGGCATGATTGCCCTGCGGTATCTTTGTGGACCAACAGGTACTTTGCAGGGTTTGGGCCTCAGAAACGGCACCTGGAATTAGTGGCATTCCATCTGTGATACTGAGAAATGGCTGGCAATGGGATTTTGGGGAGGGGGCAGAGGAAGATTGCTGGGGACTGGGATGCTGTGAAGTTTCTGCGGTGTCAACCTGGGTGCAGAGCAGTATGTGTGTAGGGTGTGCCTTCCTACTCAGCTTCACCTGTGTGACTGGTCTCTTTGTCTCCTCTCTTGTCACCCACCTCAGGTCTGCTGTCCCTGTCACTCATTTACGAATCCCACCTTCACACTGCTCTTCTCTATGGCATAAGTGATCAGTGAGCCCACAAATATCCCTTAAAGCTGGGCACGAGTCTATAGGAGCACAGAATATCAGAAAGGTGAGTATCTCTCCTCGCCCTTGCTATGGTCTCATAAACTTTTTTCTTTCTCCTCAATGGGAGATGGTTCAGCTCCCTATTCTCCTTTTGGGCCAAGCCTGACCTCCCTCCTGTTTTTCTCTTTCATTATGATCCCCATTCGGGAGGCAGCTCAGAGAGGTCTGGAAACTGAGTATTCAGTGAAAGAGGATGCCAGGAGTTATAGTAATGGCAGGTGTGGGATCTGGCACCAGCTCTCCTGGATTAGTGAGATGTGCTTGCTCTGACTTAGCACTACTTAGAAGTGGGGCTCCTATAACATTTCTCCCAGTCCTGGAAACTTGGTCTTCTGTCTAGCCTCCACAGTTGCAAAAGCCTCCATGGAGGTCGGAAAGTGCTGCCTAGGTAGGGAATCCCATGGTACATGTGAAGAGTGAGAGGGTGAAGCTGTGTGCTCAGAGTGAGTTTCCTTAGCCACGATTGCTAGGGAAGCCCTGAGAATTGCTGCCTCCCAGGGGAAGAGCAGTGGCTGCTGCCCACACCTTTCTCTGTGGAAAAACTTCAGCAAATGAACTAGCCTGTCAAGCTCTCTTTTGACCTTGCTTTCCTAAGAGACTCAGTTGTGTGGGTATGTGGGGCTGTGTGAGACTTGAGGTTCCCCTGCCTTCCATCCTCTGAGAGACATCTGATGCTTCTCACATGGCAAGATTTGAAGACATTATTGTGATCCTACTCAGGTAAAAAAAAAAAGTGTTGTCCCCCAGTGTTAATTATTTCTATAAAGGACCCTGGTTGACTTGGGGTCTTTGAATTCACTCCTTGGAAAAATACTTTATAGACACATACTGTGATCCCTTGGAAAGGCAGCAGACTGGGAGATGAGAAGCCAGACATCTAACTGGAGAGCAGCCTGCTGAAAGACATGCGGGGAAGGCTCCTGGGAGTAGGAGGGTGTGTGATTGTCAACCTCCTAATGTTCTGATATGACCTCGTCATCTATAGATGAGTTGGGCCATACTCACAGCCAGTCTCAGGGTATGCAGCCGTGGGTTGTCCAGTTGGATGTGCCTGCTAGTCCTTGTTGTCCTTCTGTCTATCTGTCCCCTATCTCCCAGATGTTAAATGACAGGGAAAGAGAGAGGGATGAACATGAAGTGGGGGAGGGGTGTGTGGCATATATCAGAGATGCTCAGAGTTAGACAGATGGGGACATCAGCCTCTAGTTGTCCTGGGCTAAAAACCTAGTCCCTCATCTTGATTCCTCTTTCTCCTTCACACTTTATGTTCCATTTTCCAGACAAGCATTAGCTGTACCATGGTCTGTTTGGGAGAAAGTCAAACTCATACAGCTTTTTGTACTCAGAAAACAATGACTATCTTCTTCGGCGTTTTGTTCCATTTTGGTTTGGTTTTTGAGATGGGATCTCATAAAATAGCCCAGACTGTTCTCAAACCTCTGCCTCATCCGCTGAACTTGCAGCCATGTGCCACCTTGCCCCAAACCTACTTTCTTTGGCTCACCGCACCACTCTCTCCTGACCTCTGCTGTCATCTTTGAGTCCGCCTCTCTCTTTCCTCTCTCACATGTGTCTCCCGCAGACCAGCCAGTTTGCCCCACCCACGTCCATCTATGGTGTATGCTCCCTCTCCCTGGAAGGCTGAGTCTCTCTGCCATGGAGAGCTGACTGACTGCATGCCTTCCTTCCCAGGTGTGCTGGCCCCACTAGATGGTCAAATGTGTGCCCATTGTATTATGGGCTCCTTTGCATCCCATGGCCTTTGATGCCCTAGAAATCTGCACATATCTTTTTTATTCATCTGGGTTTGGACGTCTGCTGTCTCCCCTCAAGGCACAGATGAAGGGGCCACATTTATCCCACTCACCCTAGTAATCTGGCATACAGCAGGTAACTTAACAGATACTCAAGGGATGAAAAAGAGGGGGCCACATACACATATATCCAGAGAAGGTTTGGCTCTCTGATGTATTGTAATACGGACCCCACTGTGAGGAGAGGAAGGTGGGAGAGACACAAAAAACTCCAAATGCTGGTTCATTGCTGAGAGAGCCTGCAGACTTGGTCACCAATTCCTCGGCCTTAGAGATCTTTAGGTCTAGGTCTTTTTCTTAAAACAAGTGGAAAGTGAACCTCAAGGGGCTTTGGGTATTTAGTGAAAAGTACAGCTGCCAATGTATACAAGTCCCCTCTATAATGGATGTGTCACTGGTGTGGGGTGCTGAGGGCCAGGGTCTCTGGGAGGTGATAGGACATGAGGCTTTTCCTCCAAGCATGGGGTCAGGGATCATAGGGAAGGGCTTAGTGGGAGGTGTTTTTATTGTTTCTCCTCATCTGCCTTCTACCCCACAGGATGCAGCCCTCACCAGGTGCTGGGGGTTGGTGCTTGGTGCTTAAATTCTCACTGTCCAGAGATGAGAATGAGATGTCTATGGTTTTGGTTTGTCTGTTTTATAAGTCATCCATGCCCTGGCTTGTTATAGCAGTAGCTACGGACTGGGGGCAGTCACACAGCTGTTATATTTCAAAGTAGGGATCAGAGTCAGACCTCACCTCTAGGCAGGGCTTTCTTGCTGTTCTTAAAGCCTCGGGATGGATAAGAATAAATCAGCTTTAACATGAGGCTTAAATTAGAGATAGTCCCCAATATATTCCAAAGTGGTTATTCTAGTGGTAGAAAAGTAGGTGACAGGCTAGTGGGTAGGGTTGGCCTACTTGGCTACCTCTTTCCCTTGTGTGCTGTGTCTTCCATGTGGGGGCAGGGGTGAAAGGGTGGCTTGGGTACCAGTGTTTGTGACTCATAGGCCAAGTGGAATCTGAACAGCTGTTTTAAGAGGAAATACCCAGAGGACAAGGACATTATGAAATTGGAGGGGTGCTGAAGATCAGAAATGAAAGACTCTTATTGTTCTCAAGGAGAGATGTACTTTGAATCTGGTGGCAAGAGACACATTATAATCATAATGTTGAAGTTGGGGCGGCGAGAGAGAACAGGCGGCAGATCTGCGCCACGCTCATTTTCTCTAAATGCTGTTTTCTAGTAATAAAGTTGGAGAAGTGAGAGAATGTCATCGCTCATGTTCTAGGGGAGGGTTTCACCTCAGGGGCTCAAAAAGAGGCAAGAAAGGCAAGAGCTGTTCAAGGGAAAGGGGGAAGGTCTGGAAACGGGCCATAGTCCCCAGTAGGTAGGAAACAAGAGGCAGCTCTACCGAGCTCTACTGTAAGCGGAGGGCAGACAGAGGGTACCCAAGTGGTTCGAGGAGGGAGGGAGGTGCTAGGAGATAAAGGAGATACAGGGAGGAGATAAAGCAGTATGAAAGGTTCAGGCTGTAGGGAATATTTCTGCCTCACACTCTCACTGCAGTTAAGGAAGCCTAAGTGTGTGGTGTGGGTGGCAAGGCCCATGTGCTACTTGATATTAACTGACTGAATTCTGCTCTTCAGCTTGCCTGTCCAACCTGCTTGCCTGTGAGTAACAAGAAAAAGCAACATTAATTGAGCAACTTACATGGTAGGGTGATCTATATATGTTCATTTCTTCATCTTTGTGAGATACTGTTGGGACAAATATAATTGTTTCCCATTTCATAGATGAATAACAGGAGCAGAGAGACACACATCTGATGAATGATAATGAAGACTAGAGCCCCGCACTCTGGACCGTCTGATTAGATGGGCTGGCTATGCTTGGACGCTTTGAGCATCACTTTGCTCTCCTCAGGCTCAGTCTTGAGTCAGTATGTCATCCTCTCTATCTAGTAGACAGTCAGGCAGGTAAGAGCTGTCACTCTTCTAGGTTCCGAACCTTGATTTGTAAGCCATGAAGTGCTAGTGGAACCAAAAGAAAGGTGCTCTCTGCCGGACTGGTTTTAGTTTAAAGTTCATTTTTAAAAAGGTTCTGTCATCTCATAGTTCCATGACCTGTATGGTGTGAGACCACTGTTTGTTTAGTCATTCCAGATTCTCCCAGGTTAGTGTTCTTTTCCGTGTTGGCAGGGAGGGATTGGAGATAGCAACTAAATTCAGCACCCATCTCATCCCCACAGCCTCAGCGAATGCTTGGCTTGACATGGTGGGTTCCAATCCTATTTAAGTCCTCATATGACTAAGGATCTTAAGATATTGGAACAAACAAAGATGACAATTTTTTTTCCAAATAAGAAAAGTTATGTGCCAAGGATTTGTCTAGCCCTAACTTCTGTGTGGTGCCCAGAGTCTCTGATCCAGTATTAGAGGCTGCTCTGTTCATTATATCATCTTCCCAAAGTGACATCAGATAGGAGTCGAGGAAAGGGAAGAAGGGGAGAGAAGAGGAGGAAATGAAGAGAGCTAGAAACAAACAAAGGAAGATGATGCAGAAAGGTCAGACAAGAAAAGGAAATGAGGTGTCAGAGTGCTGCGGTAAGGAACAAGAAGCTGCGGCTTCCTCTAAGTTTCGCTTATAAAATAAGTTTTCATTAGCTTCACAAATATCAGCCTTACAAAGACACACACACACACACACACACAGATAGAGAGACAGAGACACACACAGAGAAAGCACACCTATATCCTGTTTTGTGGAAATCTACATTAGGATTTACAAACTGTCTATGTTACAGCCACAGGAAATCCCTTCCCAGCTCTGCCACATCCAAAGCCCACACACGCCCCCCCCCCCGCTCTCTCACGTCTCACGTGTCATCACACTATAGTCTTTGCCCACACCATCCTATGAGCAGTGTTGGTCATGAAAGCCTAGAGACTGCCCTTTTACTTTCCAATGCCCTCTCCAACCCAACTCCCTCCAGGAAGCTTTCCTATGTCATGGTGCCTGTGAGAAACATCCCCGATCCCCAGTTCTCTATGATTCTTAGACCACATTGCTGTGCCAACATGTACCGTGGGTCATTTTGTGACATGAAAGGACAATCCTGAGGTTTGGAAGACAGCAGTCTATCCTGTGTTTTGGGGTCCTGTCTCTCAGAATGCCAATCACATTGGCTCAAAGATCAGACACATCATAATGCTAAAGTGCGTATTTAGAACATATGGAGGGCTCAGTTTATACAGGTGCATTGTCCTGAGAGAGCCGTGTGACCATGTCTGATTTATGGTCCATTTTACAGATTGTTGTAGACTATGTGTAGGGTGACCAGACTAGGAGGACTTAGAGTAGGGGAGATTCTAGATAGGCACTATAATATCTTCCTATACTAACTGGAAGAGCTAAAGTCTGAGGCGCTACCTCCTACGCTCTACTTCCTCAAGGCTAGCAGATAGGAAGGTGTTGGCTTCTGCAATCTATTCATCAACCCAAGATCACCCGAGAAAGATTCTCCTGGCAAGAACTTTTCTCAATGAATCTCTGTGTGAATTTGGAATTGTGGGAAATAAGCCACACTTCCTCTTACTCTTTGGAGGAAAGATAATTGCATGCTAGAAGAGAAAGGGGTGAATCAGTTGCCTGGAATTTCTGAAAATTTCTTCCAGCAACTCAAATGGGTAAGATTCTGGCTAGATCTTTCTGGATGCTGAACCACAGGCTTTGTTTTGAGAACACACTCATGCTGGGGAAGTAAGCTGTTGGAAATCTAGTTCTAGGAATCCCAGACAAGGCACCTACCGGCTTCATGGCAGCATGAGACATATATTTATGGACGATCTTCATGAGATTCTGGGTACCTCCAGGGAAGCAAGTGCTGTAGTAACCTCCCTTATATGCATTGTCTTCTAGGGAAAGAAGTGCTGTGGTAACCTCCTTATATGCATTGTCTGGCCCCTGGGAAGGGCCAGCAACATAACATGTTTAGATTCAATAGCAATTTTTAAATCCCATTGTCTTTAAGACCTTGGCTCTGTCTCTTTCATAAAGAACGTGAGGATGGGTGGGTTTCTTCCCTTCTCCATCATCATATTCTTCATGGTATGTCTGAGACTTTTACCCAGGTATCCAGATCGCTAGCAGCTAGAAAACCCCCGGGGTAGGTTCTAACCACAGGCTCTCCTGTTTGCAACCTCCCCTCCCCTACCTAGACTTACCCATGTGACCTGAGAAGCACTCTCCTTCCTCTGGCCTTCACATTTCTGGCCATGGACAGGAATGCTGAGTTTGTTTTTTTAAGGATAGGATTTTCTTAAAATCTTAAGCATCCTTTAAAGTAGTCAGTGACCTGGGCTTCTGTGTTGTAGCAGAGAAAGTGTTTTAAGGGTCAAAAATTTGCACAGTGGGTTCCGTGGAGCTTCTGCATATACCAGGAAGCACCACCTGCTAATTAGCTGCCTCGTTTCTGCTTTGCACTCTAGGATTTCATGCAGAACACTAGACTGCAGTGATTCGCTTGACAAGCTTGCGCAGACAGCCTTCCCTCTTCTTGCACATATATGAGCACTTTCTCATCTGCTGGCATTCAGTAGAGGGTCAAGGAGTGCACAGACCCTTTCCAGGTCATTGAGGAGTCATTTATCCAACCCACTGTCTTTTAGTAATAACACAAGCATCCATCCCAGATAGGGGAGAGTCTCCCAAGGGTTTAAAAATCGCCAGAAAGCGCTGTGTTGTTTTGGTTCTTTTATTACATTGTGAACAACAGTACAAGGTTAAATAAGAACAGAGACAGACATCAGAAGACTGTAAAGAAACATACACATCAACATGGTTGTACATACAAAAGGTACACATACAATACAGACAACAGGCACAGGTCTACGTGAAACAGGACAGAATACAGAGAGCAGATGAAAGTTGGCAAACATTATAGTTTAACATAATCAACATCCATTTTTTCAGTATACCTTCAACAGCAGCACACAAAGCATTATTACATCTCTGGGGGTTAAGAAGGATAGGATTGTTGGGGTCACCTGAGGCTGGGCGTGGAAAGTAAGAAAAGATCAGTTACCAACATAAGAAAATCAAAGAGAGGAAGCCCATCAAGCAAGGTGAGAACAATGGTGAGTCGGATACTGCAAGGCACCAAATGTTCCAGAATCTAAATGATAGGGAGAAGATCAAAACTTTGTTCTCTCTGTGGCTCAACTGAGCTCTGTCTAGACTCCTAGTCCACACTCCGTGGCTGTCCTCCAGCCTCCGTTGACAAATTCAGGGCTTGGGAATGACCAAAGAGGACTCTGCTCTTATTTTGTTGTGTGACTAGGTTCCCAGCACTGGATAATAGGAAAAGGCCATCCATCTGTATGTTTAAAACTTCCCATCAAAGCTTCAATGCTATCTTTCTCAGGATTCCAGCTCCAACTCGGCCACCAAGAGGCTGAACCAGCATAGGTAAATCACTACCTCTCTGAGCCTACATTGCTTTGTCTGTAATGTGACATCCCTAGCTAGACTTAGACAGTCCTCTAAGACCCCTCAAGGAAATGGTTATCAAAGGCAACCTGGCTTCCTAACCCTGCTCCCCAAACCCATACTCATACCCAGTGAGGTTCTTGAGGCATAACAACCTGGCTCCCCATACCCATGTGTATTCCCCCCTCCCACATGAAGCCTTGAGACATGGCTCTGTGCCCAAACCAGCCCTCAAAGGCTACCTCTTGTTCCATTGAGAGATGGCCTAAGAAAGTTGAAGGTCTATTGGGGAGTATAAAGTAGGTTAGATGTGACTCCAGGACCCTAGCCCAGAGCCTGGCAGACAGAGGCTGCTTTTATTTTGAACCATCTGCACTTGCACACGTCAGCATTGATGGAACTGAGTCTAGAGATGTGGTCCAAACACGGTGGCCTCTTTCTGTGTCCCTGAGGCCCAAGGTGAAGGACCCCTGAAGAACCAATGTGGAAAATCAAGGTGATTTGGTATTAAGGAATTATCCATTTCCTAATAAAGGCCTGGTGAGGGGACAACGGTCCCTTACCATGTCTGTTCATCATTTTTTCCCTTGCACCCTCTAATCCTGCCCTCAAAAGAAGAAACAACACCCCTCCTCCCATGCCTCTGACACCATAGAGCCTTAGGGAGTGTGTGGAGGGAGGCTCCTTTTGTCTGGTTATCTCAAGGGCTGGTGGCACACCTCATCTTTGTTTCTCCACACTTCAGAAGCATGATCTCGTGAACCTCAGAGCTGTCTTTGTTTCACGCCCTTTCTCTCCCTTGTCCTGTAGCACCTATGGAGGGTGCTGCCAGCCCAGCAGTCTCCCATTCCTAGAGATGGCATTACATCACCCCTGGGCTTTTCTCTTCAAGTATGCAGCAAGCCTCGTTAATTCCTGTAATTAGCTCTGAGCCCTTTAATTGTCTTTTCCATCTTGAGGATGGCATCTGTTTGCTTGGCTCAATTGCAATGTTTTAGTCTATGTTCTTTAATCCTTAAGTCCTGGTCTCTGAAGTCAAACAGACTTGAATCCAAGTCCACTTACAAGCTGTGAAATTGCAGTCAGTTACTTAACTCCACAGCTTCCTCTCGAAGGCAGGATTCAGAGAAACACCCACAGGACAGCCCAAGTGAAGACCGAAGGCACTTGCGCATGTAAGAACCCACAGTTCCTGGCACATAGCTTACCTGAACGTGCCCCCCACTTTGCCTCCTGGTGTCTCTGCCTAACTAAGCATACCCCATAATCTAGCTATTTCCAACAGAACCTTCTGAGGTGATGCAAGCTCCAGTACAGCAGCCACTAGTCACGTGATCAGACGTGGCTGGTGTAACTCAGAAGATGAATTTTTAATTTGATTTCATTTGAGTTAATTTAAATTTTAACAGTTGTCTATGACCAGTAACTCCTATACTAGAATATACAGAACACTTTCTTTATGAATACATCTCTGCTCTGCACAAGAGGAGGGCTGGCCTTATGAACTCATAAAAATGTGTTATATAATGTGTCCTGGGCGGGGCACGGACAATCGACACTGTCATGGAACGTTAAGTAGGTTAGTTCACTCTGTGCCTTCGATTTATCATCCCCCGTGTTCCAAGATCTCTTTCTCTGGGGGCTTCTGTATGTGAGCACACAGGCTGGACATAGCATTACTGCGGGTGGTTGGGTCTGTTGGCAGAGACTGCAGTGTGAAACTTCCTGGAGTTCTATAGCTGCTAACCATTCTTGTGTGCTACAAGGCTGCCTTTCCAAACTGCCTCTGCCAATACCTGTTTTATGTCAGGAAGGGTTTCCAAGTGACTTCAGAACATGGCCTGTGAGGGTATGAGGCAGACTGAAGACATGGAGGGGAGCATGCATGTGGCATCCGCTCCGATTCACTTAGCCAACACATCCTGAAGGAGCCTGTCCAACTGTGTGCCGAAACCTCACACTTCATGGGCTAATGTATTTAGCCTTAAGTGTAAGATATTGCTCCCAGTCAATGCGCTGAGTGTATGTGAAGTCTTATACTGCTTATATCTGTAGCCTGTAGAGTTCAGTTAAGGCAGAGGTTCTTAGAGTCTGCCAATTATCTCATGAAGACAGTCCCAGGGAAGACACGGTTGAGAGTAAATCACAGCTAATGTGTGTGTCTATGTGTTGGTGTAATGCACACAGTATTCCTCAAGATGGGCTGGGACAGTCTGGAAGATGATGCTCCATCACCCTTCCAGGGATGGCCTTCTGCCTGGTGCTTGCCCTCTATTGGGATGGTTAATGTGAGCTTGGGTAGCAGTCATGGCCAAATGAGCTTTCTTAAGCCCCCTCCTCTACCTTTTCTCAACTCATTGATGCTTTAGATTCTAGATACTTACTGCTCCAGGGTGGGCCCTGGCCTCCCAGCATCCCACTTCTCTTTTAAAAGAAGTTTCTTGGTTGGGTGTTGTTAACCTTATCACTCTGTTGCGCTGAAAGAGAGGTGGGACCTCAGTTGTTGCCAGCTCCATGTCCGGAGGTTCATGGGCTGCTCTGTTGACAGAGGAGCTACTGGCAGCATCTTCCACTCCCTACCTCATGCTCTCCATGTGTCTGATAACTATGACAAGAAATAGTAGCCACACTTCTCAAGAACACTATGCCTTGCATTAAACTAAACACTGAAGAAACCCTACCAGATCAAAAAAAAATCTGTGATGAGTAGGATTCGGGTTCCAAAGGAGTAAGCATCTCCTGCAGAGTCCTAAGATTTGATTCCACCCAGTACCGTCCTTTCTCTTCTCTTTTATTCTCTCTCTTCCTACAGTGCTTTTCCCTCCTTTGACTCTTAAAGGAGGCTCACAGAAGACGGGACTCCTGGACTCCTTCGTGCTAGAAACTGCCTCAGTGCCCCTAGCTATGGGAGGTGAAAAGCAACCAGAATCTGGCCTGCATGGTTATTCTTTCTTTGCTCTTCAGTGTTTTAAAGCTTAGGAAATTATAAAACTAAATCCAAATTTGTGATTCCTCTTGAATAATTAGAAGCAGAAGTTATGTGGAATCTGGAGGAATAAGGGAAGTTAGCTGACTCCTATTGGTGCACCCTTATTTGGCAGGTGCTTACAGAGCCTCTGCCCTCCCTGCGGCTTTCCGTCTTTGCCTGTTACCCCATTCTGCACCTGCCTTGTTAGATATTCAAATTTGTGGCCCGACTTGGCAACTTTTAAATTCTTTCAGCTCCCCCACCCCTTGTTACTTTTACATAGTTATAAGTTGATGTGAAGATAGCTACGGCTACTTACTTTGAAATTTCATCAGTGGTGGCGTGAGGGTGCTAAAGGGATTCCCAGTGGCAGAAGAATGGTGGGACAAGAATGGGCTCCCTCCTATGAATCCGGGAATCTTGCCAAATCTGATAATTGCTTGATCAAGGGGCAAGCCCATGATTCTTAGATCATAGCAGGTCAATCCTAAGTGTTGTTGCAAGGTGTGTAGTGGGTATCAGGACAACAGGCACCAGATCCTTCTCTATACATGCTAGACCATCAATAAACAATATGTGATAGATAGATAGATAGATAGATAGATAGATAGACAGACAGACAGACAGACAGACAGACAGACACAGATGGACAGATGCATAGCCAGATCAGTGGATGGACTTAGGGATGAGTGTGGGTATGGGTCAGATATAAGAGAGGAACTCTTGAGAATTTGCTTTGGGAATCCTCCACACACAGATGGCTTTAATAATCGACTCTTCTTTCCCTTAGCTTCTAACTGTGTGATTTAAAAGTCTGGCCTGCAGCCAAAACAACACAACTGTTATATATTCCATAGATAAATCAATCCCTTGATGGTTTAAAATGAAGGGGATGGAGAGAATACGAGCCCCGAACATGTGAGCTACCATGCCCACTCAGTCCTCAGGGATGACATGGTGGCTGACCCATGTCAGAAACACGTTTGGCACCTGTCTTCACATCACACAGTCAGAGCATGGCATGCCAGGGACAGGGGATGCAGCTGTCACAAGAGGGGGTCAGAGAGAGCATCATGGCCATAGGGCTCCTCCTTGCAACATTCAGGCAACTGGCAGAGGCGAGTATTGCACACTATGTTAGCCATCCAGGATTTGAGGCAGGGGCCAGCTTCTCTTGCTTCTCCCCTGCTCCCCCAGGAAAGAGTCTGCGGTTCTTCTGGTCTCTGAGGAACACATTTCCATTTGGCTTCCGTACCAGAAAATACAGCCTGTGACACCGCTCAGTCTACTGGCTCCGTAGACAGTGGAAAAGAAGGAGAGAGAGCAAAGGGAAAAGCTAGGAGGAAAGGCAGCCTGACCAAACGGTGCACAGCTAGGGCCCCCCCTCACTCCAAGGCTCTCTACTCAATGTGCATGAAGACAGCTGTGGGCAGAATGGTTTAGTTCTGAGGTTTGGGCTTCTCAGAACGAGAGCCGTGAAAAATCTGCTGGAGGCTGGTCAGCCCCTTTCCCACTCCTTGCCCGTTTGTTTGTTTTTATTTCCTTTCTGTCCTAGAAGCCCAATCTCTCAGTAGAACACAGGCTATAAGGCTCAGAATGGCTGTTGACCTTCACCAGAGGGTCGAGGTCCTCAGTCAATAATAGTCAGTTCCTTCAGGAATGAATATTTTGATGACGGCAACCGCAGTCTTCAGACTCCAGGGGCTTTGGCTCAATAGATTACAATTTGAACCTAGGGATCATGTGATTCTGACACACAGCCAGGCCAGGGGATTCTGAAACATGGCTTCAGCCGGGGAGACTGACGGTGTCTCCAGTTATGCAGTACCGGCTTGTGTTATTTCTGTCCTTCTCAAGACCCCTGGTGAACTCTCTGTTCTCTGTTCTGTGTGTCTGCAGAGTTGAGGAATTGGTGGGGGCCATGGTATTCACTGTTTAGGAAAAATAGTAGCTCATTTAGTATACCAATGCCCTAGCTGGTAGATTACCAGTAAACCAGAAAACAGAAAAAAAAAAAAGCTATGTTTTGTAGAGCAAGAGAGTTTTGCTTTGCTTTGTTTTGCTATGGGGAGTTTAGACAGGGTCTCATTCTAAATCCAGGCAGCCTGGAAGTCACTATGTAGTCCAGTATAACTTCTGAATTCCAGCCACCCTTCTGTCTCTGTCTCCCAACTTCAGAATTAAAGGCATGGCTATGCCGTGCCAGTTTTGTTTTGTTGTATTTTAGACAAGTTGTTGTTACCTAGCCATGTTACCGGAAGATGCTGCCTCCTCCTTCCTCATGGCGGGGTTACAAGAATGTGCTACCACATCCACAGGAGACCAGGGACTTACGGGCTAGGTTGTAGGGGCCGGCCACATGAGGCAATGGGTCTGGACAAAGGACATCATACTAAAGCAGGGGAGGGGACCCAGGAGCTGCTGCCAGCAGGAAGAGGACCCTCTGGCTCAACACCAAGAGTGCGAACAGCAAGGAAGAGGCAGGCACCCTTGGCTCAGTCCCCACCTCACACACCATGTGACTGAGGTCTGCCTTCTGCATGGTGAACCCGACTTAATTGGTATTTCTTCTAATTATCAGATTTAATCACCACCTCTCCAGTGAGATAATTTTTAACTCAAATGAGAAATTAGTATTATAAAAGAGCAAGCATGAAAAAAGAACAGAACTCAGCATTAAAATGACTCTGTGTAGTGGAACTTTACTGCCTTCGCGGGCCAAGCCGTCTTAAAGGTGCCCAGAGGTCTGGGGTCTCTGAGAAAACTCTTGTCAGCTCTTTCCAACTGGGGGAAAAGATGTTAGCTTACTGCCATGGCAATGAGGCTGGGGACCCCACCTCTAACTGGGGTCCCCCCTCTTACTGGTTCCTCTTTTTAGTTGTCTCCTTTTATTTGGTGCCTTCGGGGAATCCTGGTGCAGGATCCATAGACGAAAAACCAAAGACTTCTTCTGAGCCTTAAGATTTGGCAGATGGTGTGTGTGTGTGTGTGTGTGTGTGTGTGTGTGTGTGTGTGTGTGTGCGTGTGCGTGCGTGCATCTAAAACTGGAAGTAGGATTTTGTGTTTGGCTGGTTAGTCAAGTAGCCACAGCAGTCAAGAGATGGCCTTGCCTCATAAATGTGGATGGTCTTTTTTTGTGACTTGGGTCTCCTCTAACCATGAGGAAATCATGGTCCTGTCCTATCTGCTTTTCCGATGGAGGAAGATTATGGGACTGCATGGGAACCTGTGTCCTTCATAGATGGTTACCATTTGCGGAGAGTTAATTAATTTCTTGTGTGTGTGGTAGAATATTATAGACATGGTGTTCGGCCCATTGTAGCCTGTTCAGCAGTGTCTTTAACTTTAACCCATTACATGCCAGGAAACTGGTACTAGTCTAAGATGAACTAGCCAAAAAATCCCTTCAGGCATTACCATGTGTTCTCCAGGCAGCAACATTGCCCCCAGCTGAGAACCACTGTGGAAACTTAGCTTTTCTGTTGGACATCTAAGAGGCTATGTGCTTGGGTGTTCAAGTCCTGCACACCGGAATGCTTGCTATGCCTGCCCTTGGGCTCTGTCTGCTGCACTTAACTCTCTGAGTTTTTTTTTTTTTTTTCCTTTCCATTTCGCAAATGGGGTCATTGCCTGCTTCTCAGGATTAATGAGAAGAACAAATGAGATACAAACTATAAAGTACCATATAATACTACATGAAATATGTTTAATCACTACTCTGTTATTATATGCTAATAAGACTCTGGCTAGATACTCGAGGGAGAGTTCATTTTAAGTGATGATGGAAGAAGGCAAGCCAGGAACCCAGTAGATTGGATTGGGAAGTTTCTGCGAAAGTATGTAAAGGTAAGAGGAGCTGGACAGTTGGGATGGGTGAAAAAATCACAAGCTAGAAGCAGATTTCACTAGGAACTGGTGCCTTGGAGCTGCACTAGGGCCAAGGTGACTGAGGGCTGCTCTGGGGCTGTTTCCCTAGCTGGGGGAAATGGTTTGAGCCCTGGAGGACAGGCTCTGTCTTTGGCGTTGAAAGGCAGGTGTGGTGAGAGGGGGTGTTGGGGAAGACCAGAAGATTGGAGATGTCTTGATCAGCTCAAGAGAGGATGCCAGGGCGAGGAACCATCCAGGTGTGGAAGCCTCCCAGATGAAAACGGGACAGATGCCTGCTCTCTTGGCTCCTCAGAATCTCCTGCCCTGTTGTTTGGGTTCTTTGGGGACCATCTGTTTCTTCACTTTCTCCAGATTGTGGAAATGTGGAAATGGGTTTAGGATGAGTTTCTCTCTCAAGCAAGGCTAACCACAGCTGATGTGCCCCAGCCTTGGTGCTTCTCCTAAATCATGGGAAATTGAGATGCACATGTTTTCTACTGATTCTGCTAACCCAGAGCTTGTCCAGGGTCCTACCTGAGAATGGGGTCAACAGAGAGCAGAGACGCATTAGGGATGCTAACATCTGTTTGCTGGGATCCTGCCATACCTGAAGTCTGATGACCCCGCCCCCTGCCACAGGTATTTTTTCCAAAAGGAAATCACAAAATCTGTTAAAGGTTTTTGCTTAGTCCCACTTGAGTTGGTCTTCTCTAGTGATGTAAGGAGTGTGTGTGAGAAAGCATCCAAAAGGCTGGCAAAAAAAAAAAAAATTAGGAGCTGCCTTGGGAGTAGAGTCCACCCTCAGCTTTTCCTCTGTATGACAAGAACATACTGTACAAGACGACGGTAAGGATCTTTCCCAGAAGTAATCAAGACAATTCTGTCACTCTTAGAGCAGTCATCCAGGGTTTAGAAGGATTTAGGACCAAGAAGGGACAGTGCCCTCCTACTCAATGTGGACTGGCCCTGGACAAAGCAGTCTAGTCTGAGAAGGTTCTCTTCATTAGAAAGTATCCCATTCTCCTTCCACTGTTACGGCACTCCAGGTTTTTCATCCCAAGGGTGCCCTGACTTCCCCCATTTCCCAAACTAATCGAGTCATATCATTCAGATCCTTCTTCTGTCCTTCAGTTATTCAATATTGAAACTTAAGCAAACGCTGGTTCAGACGCCTGATGACAGGTTCTTTGGGGCCTGTGGGGAAACTGATCTGAAAAAGAAGTATCCAGAAAGGTCCCACTCCTAAGGCCAGAATCCAGGTTTTCAGGAGGGGTCGATGCAAGCTAATTTTACTACAGGTTGAAACTGAGAAGTGAATAACAGACCAGAGAGGGCATTTACACGAGGGTCCTGGTGTCAGCAAACTGCCACACTGAATTGTTTCCAATGTCGGGCAGAGGGAGCATCAGTGTGCTCTGCCTGAGGCGGATCCTACTGTTCAGTGCTTTATCAGTGTGTTCTGGATGAAGCCTGAAGATGAGCTTATGGTTATGAAAGGAGGCCTCTTTCTATTCCTGCTCTTGGGGCTTTAGCAAGATTTTCTAGGCAGTCAGGTTAAGACACTCCCCTGTCAGTCCTTCCCTGTTCTCCTTCCAACCACATCCCACACACTCCCTGGGAAGGGTGATTACAGCTAATTGTGGTAAGCTAATGAGAATGAGAAAGTGCTGGTGTTGGGGTACATGTCCAAGAGACTCACGTGGGAGAGGCTACTGGACAGTGATGGAACCTTTAAGAGGGGAGGGGCCTTCTGGGAGGTCCTGAGGTCATTGTGGGTGAGTCCTCAAAAGGGAGCATTGGGCTCTAATGCCCCTTTCCTTTCCTAGCTAAGGACGGGAATGGTTTTGCTCCCCCAAAGGCACCCACTTTGATATGCTGTTTCCCCACGAGCCTCCATACAGTGAGGGCACTCAGTCACAGACTGTACCGCCAACACTCATCCAAGGCAAGTCTTTTCTCTTTATGATGTAATTATCCCAGGCATTTTGTTATAGCAACAAGTTGAAGATCACAGAAAGTTTCTGCTGTGAATGGTTGAAAGCGGCAATGGAAACTAACCTTTAACCCCAGCCTCCCAGCTTTGGCTGTGAGGGGAGGGCAGGGAGGCTGCCATATCCTGTGGCTTCGTTCAGTCTCTCAGGGTGGTGAGGGTTCACCGGGGCAAAAGCAAGACGATGCATGTATACAGACAGGACTGGCAAGTTTCCTTTAAATCACAGGTCAACAAACTCTCATTGTAAAAAGCCAGAGAATCCGTATTTCAGTCTAGGTAGGTTCTACATCACTGCTATTCAACTTTGCCAGGGAGGCTCCAGAGTGGCCACAGGCGATGTGTAAATACCTGGTGTTGTTGTGTCTCATGAAGAGTGTGTGCAGGGCAGGTGGATCTACAGGGTGGTCACCTTGTTGTCTGACCTCCTGGCTTATGAGTGACGTGGTATACAAGGATAGACGTACTATGCCACTCTCTCTTCTATGCCCCCTTTCCTGGTCAGTTCTAGATTTTTCCCTTCCTGTGTGACAGCAGTTGCTGATGAAGAAAATGACATGGCCCTTTAAGATTCTGTCTGGAACCTTCACACCTGGTTTTGAGGTGGAAGAAGAGTGAAGGAAACTCTACCTCAACATGCCCATCTGTGATCACACTTTGGGTGGAGGTTCTACTGTTTATTCTATAAACAACACAGTTCGACAGCTATAAACATGGGATTATAATTTAGGATGATTTATTGAACTGGAGCAAATCAGAACATCAAAGAAGCATCTATGTTAGAGCAAAATTCTTGGAATACAGTAATCACAGGAGAGATAGGGATGGACAGAAGGCCTACTGATGGCTCATGAAAGACAGCTTGTACATGTATGTGTATCTCTCTCTCTCCACCTAATCCATAAGAACTTAGAATGTTATTTTCAGGAGCATGGATAGAAATGGAGACCATTACACAAGGTGAAGTCAGACCCAGTACAGCAAATACTACATATATCACATGATCACACATGTTGAGAGCTGAAGTTGATCACATAGAAGCAGAGTAGAATAGTGATCTCCAGAGCCTGCGTAGGACATGGGGGGAGGAGACTGGAGACAGGATACTTCCCTAGGACAGTGGTGCCCTTACCTAGGAGAGATAATGTCTCCTGATCTACAGCACAGTCCGCTAACTATGGGGGACAGCGATGCTATCTAACTGATCCTCAAAATGGCTAGTCGAGAGAATTCTTTTTTGAGACAGGGTTTTCTGTGTTTCCCCCATGCTGTCTTTAAACTCATGATCCTCCTGCCTCAGCTTCTCAAGTAGCCGGGATTAAAGATATGTACAACCACACCCAGCAACAGAGAGAATTTTGAATGTTCTCATTACATGGAAACACGAAATGGCGATAAACTCTACAGGAATGGATGCCTGGATTCCCATGCCATTATATACATGGCACTTGAACATCTGCAGGGCTTGCTATCTACTAAGAGTCCTGGAATCCTCCGTGCATGGGGAGCAGCCATGATTTATTCATCCAACTCCCTTCTCTTCTCTTGTGCAGTATTTAGTATGCTTATAGTGGAGGAGTTTTGTGATTGCTGGCTGAATAGCCGCCCGTTCTGTGCTAGGCCTTGGGCTAGGCATTGTGATGGGAGGGGGAAAAAGCCCCCATTCTTGGCTCCAGGGACTTCATAGCATAGTCAACAGAAAGAAAAACAGTTACAGTACAGTGTGGCAACTGTGTTGACATTCCTAAGCAAACAGTTCTATGGACTGACAAGTGGATACAGCGTGTCTTCGAAGGTGGAGAAGGATAGGCACAGGGCATCGCTTCAACGAGGGAATCACCCACTTCCAGGCAGCGACCTGAGTACCTTTGGCTGCCTTTCACCTGCTTAGAATCCCAGCGAGCCCTGGGCCTGGGCCTCCCAGGCACGTTTGTAGAAATGAAGAGAGGCCCATTCAAGGAAAAAGCCTCCCCCTCTTTGCTTCTTACAGCAGTTTTTGTTTATCTCATTATCTCCCAACCTGAAGAACAGGACCATCTGGCATGCGGGCATGTTAACAAGATCATAAATTAGGAGGAGAAATGAAGCCAGATTTCCATAATGGTCGCAAGACAGAAATCAACAGCGCCGCACTGCAATGGAGCCTACTCGGAAGGTAGGGTGGGAGACAGCGAAATGAAAATGCCTCAGCACATCCAGCCTGAATGAGAAACACAAATCCAGACTCATTTACAAGGAGTGTGTCAAAAATAAGGAAAGTGCTGGCCAAGCATCTCTCCTCCTTGTCTTCTTTCCACTCTCTGCCTCCTAAGTCTGCCCCTAGAAGCTGGACCAATTTGAAGCCCCCTGTACTTAGAGGTCATTATTGTAATACTCATATGGAAACTCATTTTGCAGGGGAAAAGATTCACCCAACGCATAGGCTGCCTGCCTGGGCCAGAGCTGGGGCGGCATTGAACAGCTGCTTCGTAGTATCACTGGGACTCCGAGTGCCTGCAGGAACTCTACACCTTGGCAGTGGTCACAATTGTGTTTAGTGTGAGAGACCTGGTCCAACAGACAACTGCATGCTAGTGCGCCCCATGCAGCTGCACACACACCCAGCTCAGCCTGCATCCCTAACCAGTAAGTCATGTGGATCTCTTGGGCCAGCCACTGCCTTCTTCCCAGTGGTATGCCAAGGGCACATTAAATACTCCAGGAATGGGGGTGGGGCTGGCCTCCCCTTCTGCTGTTTTCTCACTTTTTCTGCCTCCTTGGGAAGGCAGTGTTTCCCTTCTTTCCCAGTAGTAAAAATACTACTTCCCTCGAAAATATTTTTAAACATGTGTATATGTACGTGTGTGTGTGTGTGTGTGTGTGTGTGTGTGTGTGTGTGTGTGTGAGCATGTGAGTGTCATCAGGGCTTCAGATCCCCTTGGTGCTAGAACTCAAACTCTGGTCGTCGGCAGAATGGTACACACAGTTACCCAAGCAGCTCTCTCTCACTCAACAGTGGTGCTGGCAGGTGACTTGGGTACACCGTTTGTGCTTATGGAAGGCTCTGAGAGAGAAGGGTCTGTCCTTTTCAAAATCAGGAATGTATGTGGTTGGTAGATTGCACTAGAGCTGCCAGATGCATACTGCCCCGTCGATAGATCCTGCCTGTCGAAAATCAACTATTGTTTTCTATTCTATGTTCTGCCCCCCACATCCTTCTGGGATGACTGACTTTGGGGAGGTTTGCAACTCTCCCAGGGTGCCTGCAAGCTGATCTCTGCTCAGTGCTTGTTCTGGAGATAAAATATTGACAGTTTTTTTTTTCTTTCAAATCTCTCCCTTGGGTTTTCCTTATTCCAGCTTTTAAACTTTTAAAAAAGTCAGTTTGAGAAGGTGCAACTTTGATGGTTTCTCAGACGATTGTTCTTTCTTTGAATGTGAAAAGTCCTGTATTTCTGTCTGTGTCTCCGGATTTTTGCACATTTGGCCCCCTTTTCTAGCTCTTTCTCATTAATGCAGATGCACGCTTTGTCTGCTTTATTTGTGCTTTGTTTAATCCACAATTCTGGGACCGACTAATCAATCCTACTCTGTCATTTATTAATTTCTCCTTTCATCTTTATCAATTCTGCCCTTCCAGGTTCCTAGGATGTATGGAGTTGTGCTTCCACGATGGGGCCATTTATTTGTTTCCATTTGCTTCTTTGATTTTTCCCTCAACTCCTGACATCTTCTTTACAGTCTACGTCAAGGTCAGACTTTGTAAATGTCTCCTGTCCACCTAGGAGAGAAAATGATTTCACTTCTCTGTAGGTTAGTGATGTAAATATTTAACCATTGAACACTCGGGTAAGTCTCGTCACCTTCTTTGGGTTCTGGGTTGCTCAAGAAACATTCCCCCATTTAGTATTTTTGTGAACATTTTCTTCAGCTATGTTTGCCTTTATGTGTATGTGACCTCATTGGGCGGTGAACGGGCTGGTCCGCTAGATCTCCCTGACAAGTGACCCAGCAGTAGACTTCCCTGTTATCACTGCTTTCATTGAACGTGTGTTTTGTTGGTGCTAACGCTGTTTAACAGCCATCCTTTCCATGTTTGGGAGTGGCCATGCTACAGTTGTAAGTCCCACAGATAATGTGAGCCAAACCTTACTTCCTGATTCCTTGAGGATTCTGTTATTTAATGCAAGAAGTAGGTCACCTTTGTCTAGTTTTTGCTTCCCCCACCCACTTTCATATTTTCGTCTTGTTTGCATTGTTCCAGAGCATTATTTTTATGAGATTGTTTTTGGGTTGATAAATGCTTATTTGTTTGATAAGCTTTTCTGTCTATCACAGGATACTTAGCCCTTCGAGTCGTTATTTAAATTGTATGAACTATCAGCGTACCTTCTTTTTTTTTTTAACTATGGAAGTCTATGTGAAGCCTTAACTAACGACACATGGGGAGGGGGCAGACTACACACTTTCACATCGTTTGCCTTCTCTCCCACAGACTGACCCACTTAGTCCTGCCAGATCCTGTGCTTATCTCTGCTCTGTGGTGGCTGCTTAATTTGTTTGTAGGTTCTATGAGTCACAATATTTGTGTTCCTTTTGTGGAGGGAGGTCCTGGAGGTCAAATCCAGGGCCTCCCCACATTCCGTTTTCCCTTGCACTGATAGTAATTCGACTTCTTTCAGTAGCGTCACCCGCAAGGTCAGAGTCAGTTCCTGCGATTCCGACTCATATCACAGAATTTTGTTAGTTGCAGGGCTGGCAGTGGAAGCTAAAAAGCCCCTCCTATTAGGCAAGTGCTCTACCTCTGAGCTATACCCCAGCCCCGCATGAAATATCTTAGTGTATTGGGGGAATTGCCGCTTACCATTTTGGAATGTGTGCATATCTGAGAAAGTCTTTGTTTTGTCTTGAAAAGTAAATGACTTCTTGCCTGGCGGATATGTTCTCAGATCAAAGCTAGTCCCGCTGGGTATTGCCACCTTCTGGAATTTACATAGCTTTATGCTGTGGGGATCACTGTGGCAAATTCCACTTGTGTTCCTTTGTTGGTAGCTTTTTTCTTTGTTAATTCTCTACCTAGACATTTGTTGAACTATTTCTTTATTCTTAATTTTAAAAACTATAAAATTTATATTGAATATAAATAATATAATATAATGAGTTGGTTAATAGCTTGTGCCCGGGGAGCCCATTCCACCTCCCTATTCAGGTTTTTCTAATTTCAGAGCAGTTTTCTTCCAGTCTGTACTCTGTTGCTCTCTATGCTGGTCAGATTCTTTTGTATTCAGTCTTTGCCCAGATGCTGCTTTCACCCTGAAAGCCCCAGGTCTTTCCTCTGGCGTCCTCCAAGCATCGGGAGCATCAGCAGGCTGAACTTCACTCCCTGACGGCTTTAGTTATGGAATGGTTGAGCTGTGGGCTGTTGGTTGCCATTTCCAGTGGTGACATCTGCCTCCTTTCCTCCCTTTTTTACTCTCCATGTGCTCAAGTCTTCAGTCTGCCCTCCCGCTGCTCCCTTTCGTCTAACATTTTATTAAAAACGTGGCCCTCTCCATTTCACTTGAACAAATTTAGCCAACACGTTTAATCCTCAGTTCTAAACATTCTCCATCATTTTGTCCTAATTCTCACTGACATGGGAATCACATCTCTCCTCTTGAAGGGATGAAGAGATAATTTATTCTATAGTCATTCTGAGTGAGCGTGGCCTGTGAACTCTGATCTAGGTCACCCCAAATTCCATGTTCCAGCATGGAAACATTTTTATGAAGTTTTATGGTTTTATGGAAAAAAAGAAATTCATAAATCAAAGCAAGTTTAAAATACATTGATGGAGACATCTGAAAGGCAGGTACAGAAAGATGGAGGGAACATTCTATAGGTCCAAGATGCCATCGTTGGTGGAAGTCAGTGGTCTGCTAAGTTAATAGATTCTAAAAGGTTTCTATTTATTAGTTACAGGATGTTAGCTCTGATACCGAGGAAAGCAAAGAATGGCTGCTCTAAAGGGGGCCAGTGGCCTCTGGACCTACAGTGTCTGCAGTTCCCATCCATCAGTCTCTGCAGATGCAGCTTCCTTCCCGGAGATCTTGTTCACATCTCCTAACTTCTACTGTAATTTTATATAATTTATGTTTGTAATATAATTCACCTTCTTCATCCTTAACTGATTGACCTTTAAATAAAACAGTTCTCTCCATCAGAACCAGCCCCAGAAATAGTACTGACAGATTCTCCCAAAGACTCTCCTCATCCACCCTGGGTGAGGGTAGCTGCTTGGATAATAAGTTGATGTAAATTTAAATATAACTATATCAGTGCTCATGGAGCCAGAACATCATGTGCCCAGTTCCAGGGTGGGACCATGATGGCTAAGATACGTCTTTATTGCCAAGGTTGAGTATTTTCTGTCTGGTAAAGACAATGTGGAGTGTTGGTCTACACCGGCTATAAGAAGCACCCCACAGTTAGGGCTGAGAACCAGGTGAATGGAGAGGCCTGCTTCTGAGGGTCAATTGTGAGGGTCAAGTGTGAAGAATGGCGCCCGGCAAATTCCTATTTATTTTTAAGATCTTTGTTTTATTCATTCATTCATTTGTTCGTTCGTTCATTCATTCATTCATTCATTCATTCATTCATTCATTCATGTTTTGATTCATTCAACAAATTCCTCAAATAAATACCAGACAGCAAACTACATATCCAAGAAAGTTCGAAGACCACCAAATAGGATAAATTAAAACAGAAAACTCTAGACATTTTCAGCCTGTAGAACATCAAATAAATCTCCAGAGAAGTGAGAGTAATACAGCTTTACCTCCAGAGGAACAAAGATAAAAATTTTATCTAGCTTCTCAGAAATGGCTAACAGAAAGAGACTGGGATGAAATATTTAAACCATTAAAATAATAAAGCCACCCAAACATTCTATACCCTACAAAACTGTGCTTCAAAGGTGATTAAGAAATGAAGACTTCCTTAGCCAATCAAAAATTGAGATAAGTTGTTAGCAGACCTGCTTTACATGGAATATTAAAGGGAGTTCTTCAGAGAGAAGGAACAGGGCAGAAACAGTCACCCACATTTACATAAAGAGAGGAAGGGTCTGGACTAGAAATGTGGTTTATAAAGGGGTATAACACAAATTCTCCTTGGTCTTAATAATAAAACCTCAGAGTCAGCTGTCAGGGGGTGAAAACTGAAGGATCAGAGAAGCCAAGCAGCCAACCACTAGAAAGTTCTTACCTCTACCAATGTTTAGCCCAAAGGGACGGTCCTGTCTTTAGACTGCCTCCTCAGACTGGCTGCTTCCTCTAACTGCACTGAGCTCCGGTTTCTTCTTGCCTTATATTCCTCTCTGCCCAGCCATATCACTCCTGTCTCCACCTCCCTAGTGCTGGGATTAAAGGCCTGTGATCCCAAGTGCTGGGATCACCTTTGTGTGAGCTAGGTTTCTCTTTTAGGCTCGATCAATTTCAGGTATCCCAGAGTTGCTTTGAACTCACAGACATCCATCTGCTCTCTCTCCCCATCGCTGGGATTAAAGGTGTGTGTGCGCCACCACTGCCTGGCCTCTATGGCTAGCTAGTGTGGCTAACTCTGTGCTCTGATTTTCAGGCAAGCTTTATTTGTTAGATCATAAACAAAATATCACCACAAAGGGGCTAATTTTCAAAGAAGATGTGACGGTCCAGAATTTACATATGCCCAATAACAATGCACTAAACTATAAAATACCAAAAAAGAACTGTGAGGTCATTTTCTAGATAAATCATCTCTTATATAGTTGCAAACCTTAATAATCCACTAACAGAAATGGACAATAAAAAACAAAAGCAATCAAGCAGGGCACCGTTGAGTTAAGTGACAGTAAAAATTACCTGGTTGTAATGGGCATCTGTAGACCATTTCATCCAGCAACAGCAGAATACACATGTTCATAAAATCCACAAGAAATACTCACCAAGATGGAGCACTTCTGGGGCACGAATTGCACCTTAATAATATTAAGTGTGAAAACAACAGTGTCTGCACTCAGACAACAGTAGAATTAAATCCAAAACCAACAGCAAAAAGGCAACTAGATTATCCACAAACACACAGCCACCAAAACAACTCATTTCCAAATAATACAGAGCCAACAACACACTTCCAAAGAAGCCAGAAGATGTTTTGAAGTAATTGAAAGTGGAAACACAGCTTATGAAGATCTGAGTTATTCAACAAAAGCCGTTCTTAGAGAGAACTTTCTACCCTTGAATGTTTGTGTTATAAATGAAGACAGACCCCAAATTAGTCACCATCAGTTTTTACTTTAAGAACTAGGCCAAGGAAAGTGGAAGGAAAGATTTTCAAGTTAGAAGGAGGTCGCTACAAGCGGGGATAGGAAATCAACAAAATGAAAAGCTTTCTTCTCCCTGAGACGACAGGTAAAAGAGTTGATCTCCAGCCAGGCCACGTGAGAAGGAAACCGACAACAACCACGAGTTACTAATATCAAAGCTCAGAAGCACTGACAACACTGCTGTAGACAATTCCATATCCTCATATTTGATGCCCTAAATGAAGTGAATCAACGCCTTGGAAAACAACCTGCCAAAATTTACGCAAGAAGAAATAGGCAGTTCGAGTAAGTCTGTATATGTTAAATGAAGTGCAAATAGTCTTTAGTCTTATGCAGAGGTGAACCCTGAGCAACAGGAACATCTGGCCTGGTAAGATATGCCCGATGATGCAATAGCGGCAGCATGGATATTATGAAAATAATCAATCACTTTTTGATCGGATTTAAGAGCCATGCTACAAGATAGAACTCATGCCTGGCACCGTTATTAGGGCCAAAAATCTGAGAATAGGTCAATCACAGCCGGGCCTCAGGGGAGAGCATGTTGCTATTATTCTGCTAGATTGACACGGTGTTTAAACCAATCCTCAAGTCTTATCATTATACTCATATGTAAATGCAAACCTCAACCCTCATCAGAAAAGCTTCCTCTTTTTGGTTCGCAATGTATGGTGAGTAACGCAGACACTCACAAATGGTCAATGTGCAGAGAATAATAAGAGATTTTGGACTGCTCACCCCTTGCATGTGACACCTATATCACAACCACTCTTCTCAAGATTCAGGGATCATTGTAGAAAGGGGGCTGAAAAATAGGGGAAGTGGATGAAGACGGTGAAATTGTATTTTCCAGACACACACGAGCAGTTATGCCTACGAACTGACAGTGATTATGACGGCACACACAAGACCTGAATAAGACCAAGCTGGGCAAATTCTCAACATGGAGTGGGGAAATGGTTAGGAAGTTCCACTTGTAGTGTAGGTGCTATTGGCATCCAATGGCTGCTGGGAAAGGAAGTTGGTTTTTCTTATGGATGCAATGCTGGGGGAGAGGGGCTACCTATGCTACAGCAGATGGTCCTACACCCATGTCCATACCGGCAGCACTAATAAATCACATGAGAGGAAGAGAGACAGGAGGGGGAGAGAGGAATGTAGAGAGAGGTAGAGGGAGAGAGAGAGAAGGAGAGACAGTGATAACATGAAATTAAGAGGAATTGGTGGTATCAAAGGTAAGAAACGGAATTAACAAGGAGGGAATGGGGGCATGGATTTGATTCAAACATATTATACATATGTATGAACTTTTCAATAAATAAAAAAATCGTGAATAAACTTCCAAAACAAACCACCAGACCCAGATGGATCTATGGGTGAATTACAGCAAGCATTTAAGGAAGAAATTATAAAAATTCTCTCAACTATCTCTCAGAGATTAGAAACAAAAGGAGGATCTAGTTCAACTAAACCCGGAAGAAAATGTTGTAAGAAAACTCCCAATATCTCCCAATAGCACAGGATGCACTTCCAAGAATCAACGAACAAAACTGCATGAAATGGAATGACTTCTGCATACCAAGGGAAATTATCAGAAGAATGAACCTCCAGCCTGCAGAATGAGAGACAAGGGATTTGCTATCTAGAAAATAAAGAGAACTGCAGAGAGGAAACATACACATACACACACACACACACACACACACACACACACACACACACCAACCCCACAAACTTCCAGGAAGTAAATGAGCTAATGAAATGAACAGAAAATTCTCAAAAGAAGAAATAAATGGCTGGTAAGATGTCTCAACAGATAAAGGCAATTGACACCAATGCTGATGACCTGAGCCTGGTCTCTAGGACCTGCCTGGTAGAAAGAGAGGCTTTATCCTACCACAGAGATACACGTACATTCATGTTTACTGCTTCTGTATTTGCAATAGCCAGGAACTGAAACCAACCTAGATGTCCATTAGCAGAAAAATGAATAAACAAAACGTGATGTAAATATACAATGAAATTTTACTCAGCTGCTTTATATGAAAATGGCAGGACAATGGATAAATCTGGAAAGTATTAAGTTCGGGTGATCCAGAATTCATGAATACAAAATTTTCACGTTTTCTCTTACGTGTGGATTCCAACTTTTAAGGTTTGCATATATGCAAATTAGGGGTGTGAGTGTGGGTGTACTTTTTGAAAGGAAGTGAATAAGTGGTGTTGGGAAATGGGTGGGTAGGCAAAGTGCAGCAAGAGGATGGGGTTATAAAGAGGTCAGCATCAAAACTAATGCGTGAAAGAAGCCATTGGTTAGAACCCTTCCCCCCCACCCGATTCACATGCAACAGAGTCTATGTGAGAAAGACCTTGATATACAAACACATGAGAAGGGGGTGCTAGATAAATGACCTATAGAGAGACTTGTGGCCCGTCATGTTAGGACAGATGCCTTTCCCCAGCTCACTAGACCACTCCTCTTCTTGCTTTTCTTTCTTAATACTTTATCTCCTTTATGCAATTGCCCTCGAGTCTCTGTACAGTTCACTGTTTAGAGACACTTCAGTGAGTGCTCTCCACACTCAGGTCTGCACCTATAATGAAAAAGGCAAGTGTCGTATGAAAGCAAGAGGAAGCTATGTGACGGCTGGGAGCATGGCTGAACGGGGTTTAGAGAGAAGCAGCAAGGAAAAGAAACAAAGCAATTTTTGCTTGAAAATGCCCTTATGAACCTCAATTCTTTGTATGCTAATAAAAAGGTTTAAGGAAAATGAAAGTCCAAATAACTTGCCTATTTATATTTATATATACTTACAATATATATTTATATATAAATAGGCATAGTAGGTATAAACAGCAATTTATACACAAAACCCATCAAAGTATTGAATCAAATCCAATGAAACATAAGACCTTATTATATTCCATGATCAGATAGGGCTTATTCCAGGTATTCAGGGCTGTTCAGCATTCAAGAATCAATTCATGTACCCATTGTTTCAGTGAGCTGACCAAGAAAAGTCACACGACCAAACCAATAGATGCAGAAACAGTACTTGGGAAAATCTAACTCCTATTTATGATTTTAAAATATCCTCTCAGGAAACTAAAAAGGAACTTCTTCAACTTAATAAACAATATAGGCAAAAACCCAAACCTAGATGACCATGGACAGCAATGCCTCCAAAGATGTGATCCATGAAAACAAAACTAATTGTTAGGCCAGTCTTCATTAGCATTAAAAGTTCTGTGCAGAAGGCATTTTCCAAGAATCTAAAAAAGACAACGTATAGACCAGGAGCAGGCATTCAGAAAGCATCCTGTAAAGGACTGTCAACCAGCATATACACAGAACTCTGATCACTCAACGGTTAGGAAAGAAACCTGCACAAAGGAGCGAAACTTTCAAAGGAAGCTTGGGAAAGGGTACAGTGGTTCAAAGACTTGCTGCTCTTGCAGAGGACTTGGATTCCATTCTCAGGACCTACAAAGGTGGCTCAAAAACATTCTCAAAGTCCAGTTCCAGTTCCAGCTCTGGCTCTGTGGACACCAAACGTACATCTAGTGCCCATGTGCACATGCAGATGAACACACTTTCCTCTAAAATAAATAAAGTTAAAAGATTTAAAAAAATTAAGAAAAATTTTAAATGGGTAAAAGATTAACACTTCATCAAAGATGTACAGGTGTAATCTAGGGAAATGCAAATACAGGTGGGAGAATGATCACCATCTGAAACCCTGGCCGCACTGATACTGATGAAGAGGTAGAACAATGCACCTCTCCCATTACTTGTAACCATGACATGGCACACCCACGTTGGAGGATAGCCTGGTGGCTTCTTCCTGACTGAAGACACAATTACTATATGAGCCAGCAATTACAAATCTGCATTCATATTACCCAAAGAGGTTGAAAACTCAATTCCACAATTGCTTATAATTATTCAGACTCCTAAGCAAGCAAGCCACCTTTCATTTGATGAGTGTGAAAATGAATTACGGTGCATTCAGAGAACAAAACATTACCCCGTAATAAAAAGAGGTGACCCATTAGCCAGGAAAAGATGTACAGAAACCTAAATGCATAGTGTTAAGTAAAGGAGCCAATCTGAAGAGATGGCTGCTATATAATTTCAAGTATAGCTATCCAGCAAGTACAAGACCATGGAGCCAGCAGAAAATGTCAGTGATTGCTGAGGGTTGTAAGTGGACAGATGAACAGATGAAACACAGGTTAGTTGGTGTGGGAGTCCCCTCTGTATGCTGTGAATACCATTGGTGAATAAAGAAACTGCCTTGGCCTGTTGATAGGGCAGAACTTAGGTAGGCAGGAAAAACTAAACTGAATACTGGGAGAAAGAAGGGCAGAGTAAGAGAGAAGCCGTGGAGCCCCTGCCAGAGACAGACATGCTGAAACTTTGCTGGTAGGCCACAACCTCGTGGTGATACACAGATTACTAGAAATGGGTTAAATTAATATGTAAGCGTTAGCCAATAAGAAGCTAGAGCTAATGGGCCAAGCCGTGATTTAAAGAACAGTTTCTGTGTGATTATTCTGGGGCTGAGCTGCTGGGTCGCTGGGAAACAAACAAGTAACCTTCTCACAACAGTTAGTAGTGCAATAAAATATTCTATTTGTTTCTATGATATGTCCAAACCACAGAATGAATGTAGACTGCCAAGGCTGATCCCTAATTACATACCCAGTGGTAATGGCACATCGAGTCATTGTAGCATCTGTAATAAATGTACTATCTTGTGGGATATGCCGGCTGGAATAAATTGTGTGTGTGTGTGTGTGTGTGTGTGTGTGTGTGTGTGTGTGTGTTGTACAAACAGAGTGTAGGTTGGCCAGGCACTGTTTTAGTTACACCACATCTCTTTATTCTGCTTTCCTTCCAGTAGTTAAAAAAGGCTCAAAAGTACCATCTTAGAATTATAAATTACAGACTATTCTATATCCTTCAGAAGATAACCAAAAGGACAAGCACCATTACTTTAGAGAGAAACAGCAAAGGCTGCCTTTCAGTGGGTGGCATTTGAGCTGAGACAAATAGGAAGGAGCCCGGTGTCTCAGAGGATGGAAAGGAGGCCAGCATGTTTACCTTCCATTGGCTCTCTAGGCCTTTACCCGCCATCTCCACTCTACCCAGCTCCTTGAGACTTTGTCACCAAGAGAGCTGGCCCACTGGAGAGAAGCAGTAGAAGTCTGAAGGGTGGGCAGAGGTCATTTGGGCTGTGTACCACCAGTTGCTATCCACAAGGCACACTCTTGGACGTGATGTTTTCTGACCTTCCTGGGTTCCAGGACCTAGCCTACCCCTTCTCTCTTATTTGCATTGCCTACAGGAATTCACCACCACTGTTAGCTCTTAGGAACTGCACCACCCTTTGAGGATCCCCTGAAATCATGCTCACCATTTCCTCAAATGTGTTGCTTCCTGCCAGAAGGGAGCAATGGGAGATGACCTCACACATTTATTTAGAGGTGAGATGATCACTCTGCCTCTGAGTTATCATGATCCCAGTGCTTAATGCGCTGAATTACTGCCTCCTGCACATCTTCCTGGCCTTGTTCTTTTATTCTTGTTGCACTAGCTGCCGGTGGAGCTCTGAGATGTGATGCCCACTGTCTGGAAAGCTGACTCCTGGCCGTTCCTCAGGAATGTGTCACCATGCTTATGGGGAGAGAATTAAGACTGATGGGTCCTGTGTGACCTTGGGATCCCCTTCATAGGGAAGCTCCTCCTTAGCCAGAACAAACTGAAGAGTATCAGCAGTCTTCAGAATGTGTCTCCGGGGACTGGTACTATAAGGAATGTTCCCTGGAGAAGCTCCTGACCTCCTTCTCACTGTGTGTGCGTAATCGCTCATTTGAAATAGGGAGGCTCAGAGTGGAAAAACGGCAGCAGCGCTCCACATCGTCCCGACCGTGTGAACAGAGCCAAGGGCACTGGAGGCTTCACTCTGATCGTTCCAGGATAGGTGAGTGTGTTTGCCTTCTCGGACTGTCTAGTGCAAACAAACTCTCACAGACTGGATGTTCTCCACAATGGTGAGGAACACACATCTTCCTGTTGTAGAGACTTGAGATCCAGGATCCAGATGCCATCAGGATTGGTTTCCCTGAGATTTTTATCCTTTGGTTGCAGGTGGCACCTGTTCTGTCTCCTTGACTTCTGTGCACATGGAGAGACCTGTGGTTCTATCTGTTCTTATAAGTTCACCAGCTCAGCTCTCAAGGCTAAACATCCTACCCTAATGGTCATATTTAACCCCAGTTGCTTCTTTGAAGAGCTTTATTTCTGAATATAGGCATGCAGAAGGGAAAGGCTTCGGCATATGAATTTGGGGGGAGATGACAAATTCCATTCCCAACAGTGAAGATATGCAGAGTGTAAAGCCCATGGCCGAGGACAGGAGGGAGACAGAATAGAGAAATGCGCTTCCTCGTGTCACTATAGTCTAAGACTGAAGCAGGATGGAGAAGGGAAGAAGGAGGACTAAAGAGTAAGGGCCTATACCTGGGATAGAGGCCCAAGGAGGAAACACGGAGATTGGTTCCTAGGTGGTGCATTTAAGCCAGGTGATGGCAGCATCCTCAACTCCTCTGCTTTCTTCCCTTGGTGAAGGAGTCAGTAAGCTGTTTTCTAAGACTACTATGATAAATTAGCATAAACCCAGTGTCATACGCAATGCAGACTTCCTGGCAGTATTTCCTGGAAGGCAGACGCTCAGAAGAGACTCACTGAGATGAACTCTGGGTGTCACCAGGCTGTGTTTTCTCTGGAAGCTCCAGTGGCAGTTTCTCCCTGCTCTAGAGGCTTCCTGCATCCTTGGCTCCTGGTCTCTTCCTCCTTTTTCATAGCCAGTAGTAAAGCATCTTCAATATTCTCTCCCTAACTTCATGCTCTCTTCTCAATGGGTGACTAAAGTAGGATTGCCCAGGTAATCCATGATCACCTTCCTATATTATATCTCCTTTGACAGGTGAGATACCATATTAGTAAGTCTGGGAAATAGGATGTGGGCATCTTCTGAACCCATCACTTTGCTGCTACCATGAGCTAATTCTGCTTATATCATAAGCTATCTTCTGTGCTTATGAAAAGCACTGAGTGCCAAAGAAATGGTGAAAACCACAGCTCCCAAATCTGGGTGGAGTTGAGGATTCTTTTGGAACAGCCTACCTTGCTCAGATGTGATTGGAGAACTAGATGAATGTGAACCCGTGGGGGCAGATGAGCAGTTCCAGCTGTAGTACCCAATTTGGAGACTGTTTGACTCCCCACATCAAATGCACCCACAACTTGGAAACTCAAGGTGACCCAGAGCCGGATATCACGGCTGCCTAACCCATGGGTTCTGACTTCAGGGAGTGCAGGGAAGTTAGGTCTTTCATGGTTGGCTCAGGGTACCCCACATCCAGACTTTGGCATGTGTCTGGATAGCAAATACAGGGGTGAGAATTGTTGCTTAGCTCAAAGATCACATTATCCTTTCTCCCAAAACATAACAATGGGTTTCTAGCTTCTCTCCCATGAGAGTCAGGCTTACACCAACCTGTAGGTCCGGACCCTGTCCCGTGAGAGCCTAGAAAGAACCTTGGAGAAGCAAGGCCTCCTTTCTCCTCAGATCAGTATTCAGATGGACAGCAGGCCCCAGGCCACCTCCCTTCTCCTTGGCCAACATGATCAGGCACAGTAACCCACTTTCACAGGAGCCCTAGCACATGGGCCGTGCTCCGAGGTTGCCCTCGGCAGATTCTGTCCTCACTTAGAAATCTGGGCCTTGTCATGCACAGCCTGTCTCCTGTGACCCAGCTAAGATACCTCAAGCAGACAGAAGCTCTGGCTGTGTCCTAGCTTAAGGTCAGGCCAGTGAATCTCCAGGAGCCGTGTGGGCAAAGGCTCAGGACAGCTAGGGAAATCCAGTGGGGAGCTGGCCTGGGGAGTAGGGGGCAGGAAGAAGAGGGAGCAGGAGGCAAGGCAAATGGGCAATGACAGAACCAATCAGGAGGAGAGGGAATTGGGTGAATAAACTCATCTCCCTGAAGTTGTTGAATTAGAAAAATTAAGAATATAAATTAAATACTGCATCTGTTCTCGGAGGTCCCTCCAGCATTATCATTTTTATGCTTTTATAAGCTTCCGGGGGAAAAAAAATAAACCAACCACTAATATCAAGGAGATTTCGAGGGCTTTAAAAGGTTTTAGGAGCTGTATCTAACAGGAACTAGGATGTTTGCTGCACATCCCGGAAAGCCTACAGGGAAAAGCGAACACTTGATGCTCCCTCCACAAGCTGAGTGGAGGCTTAGCCTGAGCAAACCTGCGTCCAGACACTTAACACTAGATCCGCTCGACTGCCCTAAGCCCTGGAGCAGGGAGATTGCTTTCCTCTTATATCACATAAAGAGACTCCTTAATCCACCCCATATCCTCACTCGGGGAGGGGTGAAGCACTTTCGAGGCAGTGGGGACCCTCCCCTTGAACCCTTGATGAGATCCGGGCCTGTGGGAAGCTCAGAGGCCCGGAAAAGAACCAGATTTGGCTATCACTGTGGGTGGGAGTGTGGGACTCATTCATCTCGCCATCATTGCACTGTCTTCCAGCTGTCCTTCTTGTATGCAGGAACTACGTTACCCTACGTGGCTTTCTTTGCCATGAAAGAAGCAACTGAGGGAATTGGTAAATCTGCAGCATATAATATATCATACTGATGTGATATGTCCACACCTATTATCTTCCCATAGGTAATAGAAATTACAGGCAGTTTTAGAATCTATAAACTGGAGGTGATTTATCCTTAATATTAAACATGAACTCTCTTCCAAGGGAGGACCTGTGTGAGCGTGCTCAGCCTTTAGTATGATTTAAATCTCAACGTCTCTCGAAGGCCCTTGTATTAAAGGTTGGGTCCAACATGGTGTCATCGGAAGAAGGCAGAATCTTTAAGAGGTCTGTCTTAGTGGGAGGTAACGGCATCACTGGAGATATGCCCTTTAAGGGAAAGTGAAGCCCTGGTTCTTTTTGTCCTGCCATCTGCTTCCTGGTCGTAAAGGAAGTGGCTTTGTTCTTTACCAGCTCCTGCCAAGATCTTCCACCACAGGCTCAAAGCAATGGGAACCACAGATCATGACCTCAACCCTCTAAAACTGTGGACCCAAATAAACTTTTCTCCCTGTATGCTGACTGCATGATGCATTTGTTGTAGCAACTGCAAACTAAATAACTCACCACTATAAAACCCTGAGGCTAAGAGCAGGACTTGGACATAGTAGATGCTAATTATATATTAAGTGATTTAATGAATTTTGGGGACATAAATAAATCCTCAAACCCATAAGAGCCAACTCTATACAGAGTATGAATCAATAAATGTATTCCCCTTAAATCATTGACTATAAACAATGAATGGAAAGTTCTAGTTTCATGGGTCCTTGTATTCCGTTATGCATGCTGAGATGGAGCCCTAGAGAGACAACATTACTAAAGAAAATTCAGGACACGGAAAGAGTAAGGTTAGATGGGAGAGGTGGCCCCTGCTCCAGAATCTGGTTCTGCGCAAAACTCCTCAGTAAGCCAAAGCAAGGAAGCTCCAGCCCCTGCTGGAGGTGCAGAGAGGAAAAGCCCCTGTGGAGGCTCAGAGAGGAAAAGCCCCTGTGGAGGCAATGACCAATTTACATCTATAGCTCACAGTGTCTGAAATAAAATCTGAAATGTTTTCTTGACACCTGCTTTCATTCTATTCTTTTAACCCCAAATTTTTAGAGTAAGTGCTTTTAGAATCACATGTAAGTGTATCCCTGGAGGTTGGGGGAGGGGGGATGTCATCTGACCAAATTGCAAAGACCACAGTCACCTGTGAGTGGGTGGGGATGCATACAATGGCAGGACTGATAATATCCTCCTTTAATGATGCTCCTGAAGTGTGTGAATCTGTCAGCTTAGTCATTGGGACTGTGAGGATGTGGTCAAAGATCTTTAGATGGAAAAAGTCTTCCTAATGCTGCGACCCTTCAGTACAGTTCCTCATGTTGTGGTGACCCCCAACCCCTTGTGGCTACTTCATAACTGAATTTCTTATTGTTATGAATTGTAATGTAAATATCTGATATGCAGGATATCTGATATGTGAACCCGGAACCGGTCCCAACCCACAGGTTAAAAACCACTGCATCAGAGTGATGTGATCATGATCCAAACAGTGCGGTAAGCCTCCCTCCAGGAAGGAAGGAACACTTGTGCTCCCAGAGCACAAAGCCCTCTGACACCCTGATTTGAGCCCAGTGAGACCTGTTTGAGAAGCTCCTCACCTCTCGCTATAGGATAGCTAATTTGTGTTCTAAGCCTCTAAGGATATAGCTTCTGTTAGCATTTCGGCAGGAAATTGATATGTCTTCTATGAAGAACCTGGGAAAGCCCAGCTGGTTAAAGAAGGAAGGACAATGGCAAAGCGCAGAGTTGTCAGCACAGGTGGTGGTTCTCACTAGAACAACGAACCACAGGGTTATGATTTGGATCTAAACCCTTCTAGGAAGCTCAGTTCTCGCCAGCTGCCCCTGTGTGTGTTGTCTGGGGCTGACTGGATCTGACTGGATCACACCAGTTCCTTCCTTATTGAAGAACAGACTGAGAACCTGATCGTTCTAAGGGAGGGGGGTTCTAAGGGAGGGGCTTAACGGTAAAAGTGGGCTCCTCCCTCCCTCCCTCCCTCCCTCCCTCTCTCTATCTATCTCCTGGTCCTTTTATCTCCCTCCCTTTGTTTCTTCTCCCTTTTCGCTAGTGATATAAGCAGCCTCCTCCCTCTATTGCCACAGTGTTTCCCATTACCTCACACCCACAGCCATGGAGGCAGCTGACTAGATTGAAAGCCCCAAGCAACAAATCAAAATAAACCTTCCCTCCTGTCAGATTGTTTCCCGGCAGGAGTTTTGTTGTGGATAAAGATACTTGACTAACTCAAATAGGTGGTTCAATGTGACTTCTTTTTCTTTGCCTTAGTCTACATAATGGAGACACAAAAGGGCTTGAGGCATTGTGATGTCCCAGTAGAGTGTGTGGTGTCATCACAGTGTTCCATTCTGCATAATAATGCTCACTCTGCCAACACACCCAGGCTGTGACATCCCAATTCCATTGTGACGTGAAATGCTCTATTGGGACATCACAGTGCTCAATTTCGGTATCACAATGCTTCATTTCAGCACCGCAATGCTCCATTTTATGCGACAGTGCCCAATCATGCCATCTGAGTGTGCCCTCACAGCTACACTGTGACTTCAAAATGCTGTCATACACCGTCACACCACTTCACTGTGACATCGCAATGTCCAATATCACCTGCACAATGCTGAATTGTGATGCCACGTGTCACTGTGACATCAACATGCTCTGTTGTGACACTGTATTGCATTGTGTCATCCCAGAGCTCCTCCATGACATTACAATGCTTAATATCACCCTCACAATGCTCTGCTGTGTCTTCACGGTACTTTATCCATCCTCATTGGTGTTCAGCAGGAACTCTGAGCCAACACTATTGTGAGCACCACACCAGGAACTATGTGTTTTGGGCAGTTAGATGCCAGCTGAGGACCTTGTGAATGAAGGGTGTGTGAAGGCAGAAGAATGGGATCTGACTCTGCACGTTCTCGAATAGTTCCTTGCCTGTGCCTGCCCTATATGAAGCTCCATTTATCCAGCTCACGTTCTTTTTTTTTAATATTTATTTATTCTGTATGCAATATTCTGTCTGTGTATATGTCTGCAGAACAGAAGAGGGCACCAGACTCCTTTACAGATGGTTGTGAGCCACCATGTGGTTGCTGGGAATTGAACTCAGGACCTTTGGAAGAGCAGGCAATGCTCTTAACCTCTGAGCCATCTCTCCAGCCCCCCAGCTCACTTTCTTAAGAACTGGCCTTGTGTAGTGGGGATCTGCGGGCCGCTTTCCACCGTTCAGCTCCAGGCCACCTGCTAGCTTTACCCAAAATAATTACACGGAAACTATATTCTTTTAAACACTACTTGGCCCATTAGCTCTAGCCTTTTATTGGCTAACTCTCACATCTTGATTAACCCATTTCTAATGAGTGTAGCACCACGAGGTGGTGTCTTACCGGGAATATTCTTAACCTGCATCCATCTTGGAGAGGAGAGCTATGGCGACTGTCTGACTCGGCTTCTTTTTCCCAGCATTTTGTTCAGTCTACTCTGCCTACCTAATTTTCTCTCCTACTAAAGGGCCAAGGCAGTCTCTTTATTTAACCAATGAAATCAACACAAAACAGAAGACTCTCTCACATCAGCCTTGGAATGGTGAGGAAAGGAATGTTCCTGCCATGAGCAGAGTTGGATTCAGAGCAACAAACTGAAGCTGGCCATTTTCAAATGCTGTTCTCCAAGAGCTCCTCTAGAACTTGCCAGAAAGATGGCGAGACCACATTAGTATCATATCTGAGGACAGATTCAGTTCAGAGAATATTGGACTCTTCTACCTGCCACTATCCAGAGAGAAACATCAGTGTGAAACTCGGCTGGAGAGAGGGACTTCCGTCATCACCTAGCCCAAAATCTCTCCGAGAAAGCTCTGGTTACCTGACAGTGGACACTGAAGCAGGAGAAACCCGTAGAAGAGAAGAGGAAACATGAGATTAGGTGTGAGAGGGTCACGACATGAGCAAGACATGACTCTAACATCCAGAAGACTTCTCAGCTCCTGGACCATTTTCCTCTGTCATCTCTACAAGGGTGACCAAGGAAAGAGCCTCCCAGGGCTAAAAGATCCATCTCTCTCCACTCTATCAACTTCTTGGCTCTCTCGAAGATTCCTTCTGTCCCTGGCTAGTGGAGAACCATAGCCTCTACCTCCTTTAATTTCGGCCTGTGCCAGCCTCACTGGAGGCTCTCAGAGCTGAGCGGTGTGTTTCACGAAGCTCACCTGCTCACAGTGGTGGGACACACTGAAGAGAACCCATTAGCCAGACGCTTATTGAATAGACCAGAAAATGAGCCGCGTGGCTACAAGTCATGCTCCTAAGTTAGCGCAGTGCCTTAAAAATACGTATTGATTAAGAGCTTATTACGTGCAGAGTGCACTAGACTGTTCGAAATGCCTCCCGTGGTTTGGCCCTTGTTCTCCAGGACTGGATAATCTAACTAAGGATGGAAGCCATATGTGTGAGAACAGTAGCGCGGCATTCTGAATAAGAGACGCATAATGAATGGTGAAAGAATTTAGGAGGGAAGCACTATTGTCATAGCTTCCTAGAGGGGCGGCCTTTATGCTAAGCTCTGAATGCACCTTGTGACTGGGCACAGGAAGGCAGAGCAAGTTGGGAAGCCAGAAGGAACGTGACACATTGAGAAGAAGAGGAATGGCGTTTTGGGGGCGGGGTCACAAAGCTAGGACAATCAGTGGCAGTTGAAGATGGTCAGGTGCTGGTCTAATCTTTCACAACTGAGAATATGTAAGATTAGAAAAATAATCAAGGCGGAAGTTTTAAATTATTTCAATAAGTATCATGGAACTGGGCTTACAAAAGGGGGTTCCTTTTGACTTAATTAGATTTCTTTATTGCATTTACCTAAAGACAGCAGATTCTACCTCCACAGGTGGACTCTGAGCCTTCTTCCTGCCCACTTTCTCCAAGAAGCAAAGCCCTGGGAGTGAACTCAAGAAGGGGCCTGCAGGGAAAGGAGAGCTGGCAGCAGATGGAGGTGTGGGTGGCCACCTTTGCCTTTCCTATGATGACAAGACTCTCAAATCACAGGCTAAATAAAAAAGTGGATCACTGTTCTTCCAATACCCAGGAAGTGATAAACATGTTATCCTTTGGGTGACGAGTGGACATTAAGTCAATTTTTTATATTCACAATTACAGTAAGGTCAAAAAGTTAACTGAGTAAAACGGCTGTCTACAGAAGAAAATAAAATTGCTATTTATTAACAATTTATGGGTACGTGCACATGTAGAGATATGTATATGCATATATAGTACAGAGAGAAAAAGAAATAACACGTAGACAATCCAATCAATAAACGAGTCAATGAAGTGAACAGCTATTTCTTAAAAGATGAAATACGAATGAAAAAAAAATGCTTACCCTCACTAGCCATGAGAGAAATACAAACCAAAACTAAAATGATCTTTCATCTTACTCCTCTCAGCATGGCAATCATCAAGAAAAGCACAACCAGTACTGGCAAGAGCGTGGACAAAAAGATCACTTACACACGGCTGCTGGGGGTAGGCCAGCCCGGCTGCTATGGAAGCCAGTATGGAGATTTCTGAATAAGCTAAAAATAAATTTACAATTTCATGACACAACTACACCGCCCCTGGGTATTTAGCGAAAGTGCTCCAAATAGACACATCACAGAGGTCTTTGTTCATCCATGTTTATTACAGCTCTGCTCACACGGGCCACGTTATAGAAGCAACCTAAGTGTCCAGCAACAGAGAAATGGATAAGGAAAAGGTAATGTATATACAATGGAGAGCTGTTGGGAAAGAATCTACTGAGAGTGTTTTCATGAGGTTGGCACAGAGGCACAAGCCTATAAATCCAGCATTCAGGAAGGTGAGGCAGGAAGATCGCCAGTTTCCAGTGGCTACATAATACTTGACTTGGAATACAGCGTGAGATCCTCCAAACAAACACGGGACACATGTGGTAGCACATACCTTTATCCTAGCTCTTGTGGGGGAGGGGCAGAGGCAGGAAGATTTCTGTGAATCCAAGGCCAGCCTGATTCATGGAGCAAGCTCCAAGCCAGCCAGGACTTAGTAAGACCCTATCTCAAACAAAACAAAACAAACAAATCATGCGTATGCAGGCACATGCACACACACATGCACAAGTACATGCACACAGGATGTTCAAGGAACTGAAGAAGGAGATTGGCAAAGGTAGCGCAATGCCTGCTTCATCCTTTAAACATGGTGGAATCTGAAGCAGCTTTTATTTTCTTCTTGATCTTCCATCCATTACTGAAAACAAATGAAAACCTTTTAGAGGAGTCATCAAGGGCCTTTACTACTCAAAGGTGTGGTGGATCGTTTTGTCAAGTGAGGAATAATGACAGTTATTCCTCCTGAGTGCTTACTACGTACCAAACCTTACATGGAGAGCTCTATAAAAGTTATCTCATTGACTCAACCACTTCTTGAAGCAGATACTAGGATGAGGTCACTCTGGAGAGAAGGATGCTGGCTGCCTGACTTGAGCATCTCTGGTTGTTGTCTTCACATCTCAGTGCATCATGCTGAGACTGCCTTGGAGACAGGATCTCACTGTGTAGCCAAGAGTAGCCTTGAACCTGTGATTCACCTACCATAGTCTATCAAGCGCTGAGGTACAGATGTGTACCCACAATATACATCTGAAAATACATATCTGTAAGCCCTATTTACTCTCCTACTGGTGTTTCCTCAAAGCCAAACTCTTCATTAGATGAACTAGACTTGTATTTTACAAATGAGAAAAGTTAGTTCAGGTGGGGTGCATGGTTTGCTAGGACTCCCTTATTCCTTCCACCCACCTTTCCATCTGTCTTTTCAGTCCACACTCCCAGGGGTACAACCATTTAGCTTCCTGCCATGTTTCCATCTAGCCACAGATTTAGCAAAGGGAATTTGTCAGGTGTTTGAACTGAAATAATGATCAGCAAATTCTCAAGGAATTGGATGAGTGTTTTGCTGTTGTGATGTTGATCCTGTCCTGGGTAGATTGAGAGCATGCTGTGAGGAAGTAAGGCAGGCCAGTGCCTACCATATCCACTGTGGGCACTGAGCCCAAGGGACTCATCACAGAACCCATAGGATAGGAGCCCTACTTTACTCTGTGAGGTGTCATTGCTTGGCCCTATTGAAGAGAAGAAAGGCTTCTAGTTTATGGTTGGAGAGATTGGGGTGGGGGAAAGGAGAGGGACAGAGGGAAAGAGACAAAGAGACAGAGAGAGACAGCGACAGAGGACAGAAAGATGAAGGATGGGAAAAAAGATAAACGGGAGGGAGAAGCAACCAGTGTTCCAATATTCCCATCAAGGGCATGTCCCCAATGACTTAGTTTTCATCCATAGCCCCAACTTCTAAATCACTTCCCAGCAGTGCCATCAGTCCGGGTCCAGATTTTTAACATAGGAGCCTTTGAGGACACTGACAATCTGAACATTAATGAGGATTATGTCTGCTTTGGCTTTTGTTAGGCTGAGACCCAGACTCAAGAAGTCTGGGAAGAAATAGGGCTTTTTTCAGCTAGCAAGTTTCCATCTCTCAGTTGCAGTGAGGACCAGCGAAGGAGACCAGGCAGGCTGCTGATTAGGAGCTTGTGATAAAAGAGAGAAAGTGACTGAATACTCTCCAACTTGCTGTAGGCTGTGCAATACACTATAGGTCCCCAGTTTTTGTGAGCTTCATACAGGTTGGAGTCGACTTTGGTTAGATGCAACTGTCTTTGAGTTATTTCCACTCCTGAAGGTAACCCCTCACCCATACTCTTGTAAGTGACCTCAATACATTTCATTGGCTCCAGCTGAAATGCAGTGGTGTCTGAATTTTAGTCTGTCATCAGTTCCCTATCTGGGGTGTGTAGATGGTCTCAGCTCCCAAAGAATAGTGTCGCACAACACCCAGAAGCTGTGGGATGTTATCTACATCAGAAGACAGGCAAATCAGAATTCTGGGGGTATATCTGTCCTAAATGTATCTTTACAAGTTTTCTTTCTTCTGAGTATCTGGCCTCTGCTAGAGCAGTTGCTCTCAGGCAGGGGGATTTTATTCTTAGGACATATCTATAGTGAGTGACTAGACACATTTACCAGGTGTCATAGACAGAGGACATGATGCCACCCCACCTCTGGTGGGTGGGAACAAGGAGCATTGCTAAGCATTCTACAATATATAGGATATCTTCGGTGTAAAATTCTTTCACCCCAAATTTCAACACAGAAAACATGTCTGCCCCCACAAGAACTATTTCCTTCTGAATGCCAGTCACTAAAAATTAGTTCTCAATGGCATAGTGGATAAAACACAAACCATGCAAACATGAGGACCAGAGTTCAGACCCACAGGACACACATAAGTCCAAATTCAGTACCCAATGTCTATAACCCAGCAACCCTACAATGAGATGAGAGGCAGAGACAAGAGAATCCCCAGAGGCTTGCAGACCAGCTAGCATTGTATACACAAGGGCTTGCAACAGGTAACTATCTCAAACAAGGTGACAGATGAGGGCTGACACCTGTGGTTGTCCTCTGACCGCCACACATAAGTCATGGCACACGTAAGTTTGCCTTCACACACATGCATGTGATTTTAAGAGCTCAGTAAACTGTTCCCTGGTGAAGACTGAGAATGTTGATGGCCAGGTGGAGAGAGCATAGTGCATCAAGCCTGCGTGTTGACATTGCAGGTGCCCTTTCTGAGATCAGAGTTCGGTGAGCATTATCACAATGGTTGTGGTTTATGCGAAACATCCTCTGCAGGCTCATGTTTGAACCTCTGGGGAGGCTGTAGAATCGTTAGGATATGGGGTGTGACTGAAGGAAGTCAGTCACTGGGCTCAGCCTTGAAGATGATACTACCTTCTGCTTTGGGCCCATCATTTTTTGCCTCCTAGTCTGGCTCATACATGATACATCCCACCAGGCACTCCCACTACCTTGAAGCTGCTTGGCCATGCCTTCCATGCCTTGCTGGGCTGTGGCCTCAAACCCGGAGTCAAATATTTCCTCCCTTCTGTTTGTCAGCTATTTCATCACAAGAACAAGAAAAACAACTAACAACATAATAACTATGATGATTACAAGGACAATAGCAAAATATTAATTTGCTGTCATGCTTGTTTGCTTCTTCATTTCAAAAATAGCAAAATTGACCAGTATCCAAAGCCAAAAGCCTGGACGTTAGCTTCTTCCTTCTTCCCTCTGCCTTCTTCCATGATCTTCCTAATCCCACAGTTTCCTCACTCCCAAAGGACACCATGGATGTGCTGCACAAAGCATCCCGGTCTCTGGACTATTCCACTGCATCAGCCTCCTAGCTGGCTGTTCTCTTTGCCTTACCTCCCTGAAATTCAACCTCTATAGAGCTGCCAAAATGATTTCTTAAAAACATTAATTGAATCACATCATGCTCATACACTAAAGCCTCCCACTGCCCTTGGATTAGATCCAAATTCCTTGACGTTCTGTGAGTTCAGTTCCTAGAAGTCATGTTCTTCCTTCCTCGGGGCCTCCGTACTCGCTGTTCTCTGTGTGCCTTGTGACAAGCTCACTTTCCCTGAGCTTCCAGATCTCTGTTTTCTTCCCCTCAGTGAAGCCAGACCTGATCTTTCTAAATAGTCCCCCTTATTATTCTCCTCCATGCATCCTTGTTTACTGCTGTCACTGCACTTAGCACAATGTGTAATCAACTAAACTAATTGTTTTATTTACTTATTTCCCATCTCCCATTACTAAACAAGGGCACGACCCGTGTTTCTCATGCTCATTGCTCTATCCGGAGCGTCTAGCACGATGCCTAGCAGGTATTCCACAAACAAGAATGGGCTGCCTCTTAAAATTAGACACGGTGCTGCAGTTGACAGACACTGTCAGACGGTGAAGTAAAGAGAAGTTATCATCAAGAATGGGCTACCCATCGCCACCGATGGGAGCAATTGCCAAAATGTTGAGATGAGACCCTGGGGTTTTAGAATGCAGATAAGCTTCCTGGCTCCTCCTGGGAAGAAGCAGTTACTCCAGAACACACAAAACAGTCTCGAGCATATTTTATGGATCAGGAACGCACACCTGTTTGGCCCTAGAGGGCAAAAAGACAAAGTGAGGTGAGGCAGGGATGATGTTCAGTCTTAATAGCAGTCTCTTCATTCATTCATTTCTCTGAGTTACCTTTTCTAATTCTTAACCAGTTGCTCCTTCAGTGACCATTTGTATGGCTTTGTCTGGTTACTTCTGTGTTTCTCTTGGGTTCGCTAATATCTACTTTTCCAACAATATCAGCCCAACATCCTATATCAATATTTTTACCCAGTTCTACAGTTACATTAACGGTCATGTCTTATTGTCTGATTTTTGTTTGTTTTGCTTGTGTTGATGAATGAACTCAGGGCCTCACAAATGCTAGACAAGTGCACCTTAACATCGAGCTATCTGTATCCTTAGCCTTTTTTTGTATTCTCGAGGCTCTGGCATCTAGTGTCTTGCTTTGGGGAAGAACTTCCCCTCCCGTGAATGAAGACTTCCTGGGTATAGTGGACTAGCTTGGGAGTATGTTTTTCATATGTGAGCAGAACAATTCAGAGCCTACTACTTCCTTTCCTTACATTTCACCCTTCCTTTCCTATCGGACTCCAAGACTTTGGAACCAACAATCACAAGGTCCTTGCCATGGTTCCTCCTTGTTCCTTTTTGCCACTTGCCTAACCCTGGTTTTTCTCCATGGGGCTCTACATGTAGGGATCTTTGAGCACACAAACTTCTTCCCTATTTCTGCTGCAGAATAGTTGTTTACACTATAAAGATGTGTCTTTATCAAAGCACCTTCTGATAGGTTTAATAAAGAACTGAATGGCCAATCTAGGCAGGAAGAGGTTAGGTGGGACTTCTGGGGACAGAGATTACTCTGGAAAGAAGAAAGGCAGAGACACCAGGATCTGCAGAGCAAGCAGGATGTGCAGGAGGAGAGATAACTGCTACAAGCCATGCGGCACAGTATACATTAATGTAAACGGGCTAATTTAAGTTATAATAGCTAGTTGGCCAAGCTTTCACAATTAATATGAAGTATCTGTGTCATCTGAGAGCTGGCAAGACAGAAAAAGACTCACTATACATAGTGCCCAATGTGGAGCATATATTTCTACATAGGACCTGAGAAAGTTTTTTTTTTTAAATAAATAAATAAAAGCTTCAAACATGCAAACATGAACCCAGTTATAACTTTCTAGTCATTCAGTCTCTCATGCAGGCTGTGGTATGCAGAGACATGGCTCCTGGTTGTTACCTGTGGGCGACAGCCAACCAGCCAGCCCCTTTTGCAGAGTCACATGGCTGGGTTGAGGCCTGTCTCACATGCTCAGAAACAGCTGTGAGTAAAGTAGTCCCGAACAAGAAAAATCTTTAAACAGATACAATAAAAAAATGAATATTGACAGTCATAGAAAAATAGTTTAAAAATAATAAAGTCTTTAGAGACAGAATAAAGTAATATAAAAATAATAAGCCATATAAGGATGGGAAATACACAGGGCATCTGGATCCTGTATGGTACTTTGCTGAGTTTGAACTTTTTGAATGCTGATGAGTGAATGACAGCTGCTGGGAGACACTGAATTATGGAAGCCTCTGCTAAATTAAAATAACCTATATATTTTAAGAATGTCTTAACTTCAAAATGTAAGTCAGAAAATATGTTGCACTGGGGGAGAGGCTATGCTTTTTGTCACAAAAAATGAAAAGCTATGGATGTCTTCAAAGTTAACTGAGATCATATTTGGCTTGGGGAGACCTCCTGAGGATCTTGGCTGCAGAAATAAAGGAAAAACCAAGAAAGAATAAAGGACAGGTGACCTGCACGCTGATCCCTTGATATGGAAACAGCTCTGTAACTGGATGAGACATGATAAAGGTTACTAGCTACAGAATCCTCATGGTTTATTGTTAATGCCATCCTTTCATATGGCATGGATAAGGTTTGGTTATAAAGTCCAAATGAAATCCCAAAGTTTACAAATGCCTTTTATATGCTCAAATGTAAAACAAAAAAATTATCTTTAGCTGACTTGTGTACCCTCTACATTCCATACTTGAATTGAGGCAGATATATATGTTACCTTAAAAAGTCTGTGTGCTTTCAGGACAAAAGAATCAGAGATCAATAAAAACAAGTAGTCCAGGTGATTCAGCCTCTCAAACTGCCTCTGTTGCATCTTCCTCAAAATTATAAACCCAAAACAACTTCAAAGCTGCTAACTGAGATGGTTCAGCCTTGCATTCTACTCCAGCCAGGATTTCAGAAAAGCCCTGCATTTTCCCGTTATGTAGAGACCAAACAAAAAAAATAATACAGCTAGCTTTCCCAGGACTTGACCATTATCTAAAAATTTTCAGAGTCTCCTGAAGATGACACCACCCCCAGACAACAGGAAGCAATGTAGAGAACATGACACCCTCATTCCCAAGAGGTAGGGTGGGTGATTTCTAGTCATTCAGTGGATATTTGTCATTGTTTACAGGAGTTGGTTGCAATTGTTACTGGTCATAATCAGGGAATAAACTAAAAACTAAGCAAAGAAGATTTAAATTCAGGTATATTTTTGTGAAAAGAAAAAGGGGACATAGAAGTGATAGGATAAAGGGGTAGATTACTGAATCTACTTCAAGCTAAAAAGAAAAAGCAACTACCAGTCTCAAATATTTTATATTGATATTGATTTTTGTATATTGATGCAAAATTAAGATTATTTTGCTATATATAATTTATATATGTTTCCACTCTTGTTTCAGGTATTATACCTATGAAACTCATTTAACAATGTAATGTAAATTTCTAGTTCTTGAAAGCTAAGAAACTCAGGTTAGTAGTCATCTTTAACAATCAAACTTGTAGTTATGTCAGGTATATGTTTATATAGTCTACCTAGAGATAATAGAGAGATAATCTTCAAACACTTCAGAGAGCTATATCATATGATATTTAAGATGTTTTAAAAACACAAGGCCTTTCATGATAATGAGATGTGTCTGGTCCTGGCAGCACGAGTTTACTTCATAAACAAAATGATGGGCATCAAAGAACCTCCATACAGAGTTGGCTTTTATTGTGGCATACTTAGCCACTGGGGAAGAAACTGCCCTTGCCTTGACTGCTGACAGTGTGCTGTCTAAATTGGATGAGTAGGACACAAAAGGAGGTGACTGCCTAACTTTGCCAAGACAAAGTAGTCCTTCAAAATTCCTGCTTTATAGAAAACTCTTTCAGATAACCCAGGCTTATAGATTGAAGATGGATGTCCCAACATTGCAGAGAAACCTTAATTACTGTCCAGGCAGCCAAGTGTCTTTATCATTTCTATAGTTTTGGAAGGTGTTTTCTCTACACCTCCTGTTTACTGGAGTAATAGTAAATCATTCTTGGGTCTTTGATGGGGATTGAAGACTAAATAGCTAGTTATACAGCTTTCCTTATTGCCAAATTCATAAAGAAAACTCACATAAAAGACAAAAAGTTTATAAGGTTGAAAAACATAAGAGCTTAAGTCGCTCATCTAGGAAGATGTTTTAAGGTCTAAAGAGATATTTTTAGGATGCTAATACAAGTTATTATAGAAAGTTGTTGAGGTATAAAACTTTGGACTCACTAAGATAGGATAAATAATGCAGTATTTTTTCAGAATTTTCCAAATGCATATGAACTAGACATTGTGAATGCAATTCTTACCTGATAATTGTTCTTAGAGTATATAGTTTTACTAAGTTAGCCTTAAAATCTTCCCTTTTTTATTTATTTATAGACAACATCTGATAATTGTTCTTATTATATGCAGTATTATGTGTTAGAGTTAAACCCTTTCCTTTTAATTTAGATAAAAGGAGGAAATGTTTTATTCCAGGCTTTTTCAGACCCAGGCCAGTTGGCCTTGGTGAGTTACCAATAGAACATCCCCATTGTCTCAGTGTGTGGGTGCACCCCTCGCGGTCCTGGGTTCCTTGCTCATGCTCTCTCTCCTTCTGCTCCTCCATAGCGGACAATGAGGACTACTGAGAACTCAATAACAATGGCAATGGGCTTTTGATCCTACTGCACGTATTGGCTTTGTGGGAGCCTAGGCAGTTTGGATGCTCACCTTACTAGACCTGGATGGAGGTGGGTGGTCCTTGGACTTCCCACAGGGCAGGGAACCCTGATTGCTCTTTGGGCTGACGAGGGAGGGGGAGTGGAAGGGGAGGGGGAGGCGGTGGTGGGGAAGAGACAGAAATCTTTAATAAATAAATAAATTTAAAAAAAAAGAGAAACAAAAAAAGGAGGAAATGTTGAGGAATATTCATTTATACTGTAAAGATGTGTCTTTGTCAAGGCACCTTCTGATTGGCTTAATAAAAAGCTGAATGGTCCATAGCTAGGGAGGAAGAGGTTAGGTGGGACTTCTGGGGCCAAAGAGGACTCTGGGAAGAAGAAAGGCAGAGACACCAGGATCTGCAGAGCAAGCAGGATGTGTTGGAAGAGAGATAACTGCTATGAGCCACGTGGCAGAACATTAATACAAATGGGCTAAATTTAAGTTATAAGAGCTAGATAGGAATAAGCCTAAGCTATAGGCTATGCTTCCATAGCTTTATAAGAAATCTCTGTATAATTATTTGGGAGCTGGTAAGACAGAGAAAGATTAGCTATACCACCCAGTTGTTTGTGTATCTGTCTTAACATAACATCTGATTACAACAAATCTCAAGGGATTTTTTTAAAAAAAAAAAACAGTGTTTGCTATTTGAAGGACATTTATATTTATTATAAATAGTGTAATTTTAATGATCGATTATTTTGAGCAGAATCATTATATACTCTTGGTTGGATGAAACCAGAAACTGTTAGGCAACCACTCATAATTTAAACTACGAGGTGATATTTATAAATTAATAAAACTCTATCCTAAAAATATCCCACTATATTAAAAGCACACTTGTTATCATTGTTAAAGCTGCTCATTTATGACTTTCTGTTAATTTTGAGTTGGTTAAGAGACATTCATGGGTTTATCACTCCCTGTAGACATAGGCAGGTTCTGGGTTCATCAGAAGGACCCACGATGAAGGAGATGGCGCCAAATCAAACCTCTAAGGGCCATATGGGCCTGTCTTCTTTATTCATCAACTAGTACACTGTCAGGAGCTCTGGATCTACTCTGAAACAGAGAAGTGGACAAGTTCGTGATTCTTCTCTCAGCTTCCGGGTACAAAGATAGTTGAGTTTTTCTAGCCTCAAGTCTGTCATTTTCACAAAGCTTATTCTGGGAGACTGAGCTGGTGCTTGGTTGAGCAGCTGCCAGACAGTACAAAGTTCTTCCTTCCTACATCTGGCCAAAGTCCCTGGTGTGGCAGTTCATGCCCTTCTCCTCCCATCCTGGCTGCATTGAGCTGGGCATTTCTATCTTTCTTGTAGAAAATTTCCACAGACTTCCACATTGCTATTTGTTCGCCTCCACAATAAATCAAACAGATGGCTTCATCTTTTCCTCACAGGTCCCATTTTCTGGCCTTTAATCATGTTTGTTGCTTAACGTTGGCCGATCCACTCCACAGCCGTTCGCCTGAGACCTCTGTGGCTGAGGCTGTGGACGGTCCCTCTTGAATGCATTCCGGTTCTGGAATTTGATGAGCAATCGCTCCTATCAGTGGGCAGGTTATTAAACAGCTGGGACTCTGAAGCCATTTCAGGGACTTGCCCAGAAGACAGAGAAGCAATTTCAGAGAAAAAAAAAAAAAAAGCAATTGTTTCTAGGACTCCATCCCAATGTCAGGATATGCTCAGTGCCTGAACATTGGAAATGATGGAGGGAAGGATCTGGGCTTTGTTTCACATCCAAACTCTCAATATGTTCATTGTTTTCTACGTATGCTGCTAGCCTGCGGGACTGAGCACTGGCCTCCTGGAGTGTGGAACTTAACAGCATCTCTAGTCTTTGCATAGATATTGATCAGCATGTAAAATAGATCTGCAGGCTGAGGCTTGGCAGGACGAAGAAGGGATTGTTTCACTTATTAAGCACGTACAGGGCACCTGCAGGATGCCAAGCTCTGTGCTGCACAGAGTCCTGAGCTCAAAGATGAGTGAAAACCATGGCCAGTCTATGTGCCCCAGAGACGGAGAGGGATAACGGGTCAACAGTGCATAGGAATATCTCTTTACTATCCAGTGAAGACTTCCATAAATGCTTTTTCTAACAGGGGGGCATGATAATACTCAGGAGACAGTCTAGAGCAGTGGTTCCCAACCTTCCTAATGCTGTGACCCTTTGATTCAGTTCTTCATATTGTGGTGACCCCAACCCTAAAATTATTTCATTGCTACATCATAACTAAAATGTTGCTAATGTTATGAATTATAATGTAAGTATCTGATATGCAGGATATCTGATAACGACACCCCTGTGAAAGGGCCTTTTGCCTCTCAAAGAGGTCGCCACCCACCGACTGGGAACCACTGGTCTAGAGGAATGCAAGATTAATTCAGACTAGGAAAAGGAGGAGAAGCCTCACGGAGGGCTGAAACAGTTGAAATGAGTCTTGTATTCACAGCGCTTCTTTTTTTCTTTTTTACAATGATTCCTTATCATTTTCACAACTACATAATGACAGGGACGGACAGAGTTATGTTTCTTTGCCCAGTGGGATGCCAGATTCACTGAGGGTCAGTGGCAGAGCCACACAGAGCCTGTCTACACCCGGCATCAGTGTGGTACCATTTTGTCTCCTGGGAGACACCCACTTTGTGTCTGTAGTCTGTGGGGGGTGTAGGTGGAATGCTGAAGTGGGAAAGACTGAGAACTGGAGGGCTGGGATCAACATCTAAGAATCAAAAAAGGAAGGGCAGAGAGTGAATGGCAGAGACTTGTGGGGGCAGGGCAGCAAGAGCAGGAACAGGAAGAGCTGGAGCCACTGCCTTACCAAGGGAGCAAAGGCTGTATGCATTAGAAAGACTGTGCATAGAGAGGAGAGCAGACAGGGCCCTATGGAGGCTTTTTGGACATCATGAATATTCAGCTGGTCAACATGAATATTCAATTAGGCAGAGATTCGCAGATAGCTTTGGCGAGAGCTGGAACTGACAAAAGGGTCTGACTCCTTTTCAGACTCTCCCAGTATCAAGGGAGCATATGCCACTGTGGAGACGCGGATGGGATCGTAGGTGGAGGCAAAGACCTAGAAGCTTCAGTGAAGAGAAGCGAGTGAGTGACAACCCACAGAAGCAGATCTCCACTGCAAGGGTCTGCGAAGCATCCAAGCACACAGTAGGGCAGTGGGTCTTCGGATTAGTTATTTATGAACAACTCTACAGTCTCTAGGGGATATGTCCCTGTGTGGCCAGTTCTTATGAAATCATAGGTATAAAGCTGGCAAGGAGACTAAGACATTTAAGGACTTCACTGCTCATCGCTGTGTGTGAAGGTACGTGAGCAGGCCAAGTGTTGAAGGTCCCAAGCAGTACGGTACAGCCTCAAGGTCATTTGCTGTACTTACTCGCTCCAGAAAACAGTTTCTGTGGAGGACAAGGCTCGCAACTACAAAATAGAACGCGAGGAAAACAACTGTCTTGTCCAAACGCGTTGTTTTACTGATGGGCATGCACAGAGCTGGAGAAGGGACCAGAGCTTGTGTGAGTCCCTGGCAGAATCCATGTTGGAATTTAGTAACTGTTGCTCAGTCGGGCAACCCTGTGGTACCGCTCTTACTGATTTCTGTTTGTGAAGGAGATTCCCCGTGGAGTCAGTGCTACTAGCTTATTTGGTGCCTTTGAAGGAATTAGGAAAGGGGAGACTCTTGGGTGGCCCCAGCCCCAACAAACAAAAAGGGACCCTTCACATGGTCACCCGGGTCAGCCTATAGGTCTGGTCAATGGGAAAGTGATGGATCCGCAGGGTCCTACAATGCTGTTTGTGCATCTTCCTCCCTTCCTCCAGTCTTCTTTCTCTTACCCTGTTACTTTTTTAACACTTGCATTCAACAAATGCTTTCTGTATGCACAGTGGCACTCTATGACATATCTGGTAAAGAATGACATTATATGAGGAAAGACATAGGTTTTAATTTACAAAGGGTTTTTCTCATCATGTCACTATATCCAAGAGGAAGAGACTGGGGGAGGCAGAGTCACTAGAGGGAGAGGAGTAAGCAGCAGTTGCTTTTAGATAATATGGACTTGCTGTGTATTTGACTCTGTTGCTAAACCTCAAGCCTTTATGCTCCCTAGAAGAAGCCGAGTTTTAACAGAGATGAGAATTGAAGAGAATGAGAGACTAAAATGATGTTCATTACCTTGAGACTTATTTTACACCTAAAGGATATGCAAGTAGTACATTCCTTGCAGGTTCACAATGCACTGTGATGTAGGGTACCCTTCTAAAGTAGAATGCAAACTGTGGGAGGCCATGGAGAGAGAAGCTGTGGTGCACGGAGAGATATCACTCCTTAGCCATCTTAGAGAAAACTGTGAAGAGCCTGCTCTCATGAGCAATGCTGTTTGGGTCTGGTGTTTGCATTCGTGTTGGTGCCTTAGTCCACACAGATGCAACAAATATTCTTAAAAGACCAGAGAGGTGCATTTTCCTAAGAAGGTTGAAACAACTTTCTCATGAACCTGATATCATTGTTATCATCACCACCACCATCATCATCTTCATCATCATCTTTGAGACAAGGTCTTGCTGTATTTCCTAGACTGTTCCCCAACCCCTGGGCTCAGTTGATCCCCCTGCCTCAGTCTGCCAAGTAAATGGGACAACAGGTAAGCAGTCATAATACTTGGCTTACGTCATTTGTTTAAAGCCCACCTTATATCATGTGCTGTGTGCCAGGCCTTGGGGTAGATGTTTGACATGTCCTGACTTATTTGACCTTTACCTGTGAGGTAGGTACCATTCTCCCCCCAAAATTTCCATGACCTCCCTTTAGCTTTTAATAGCTACTGACTGTTATCCACTGTGTACCTATCCATTTATCCACTCAGTATCCTAAAATCAAGACTGCCATGCTTGAGGGACCATTTCAGGGACTTGGGTTTGGCAGGGTGTATCCCCTCTTTCGTATGGTCTCCTCTTTTAGGAGTGAGGAAATAAATGTCACAGAGAGTGGAAAAATGCCTGCAGCAATAACCAATTTGGATTAAATGCAAAGTTGGATAAGAAGACCTGTTGAGAAGGTATCATTTAAACGAAAATCGGAAGGAACCACATGCCCAGAGTCAGAGAAGAAACTGTCACAGATCTCCATGGGCCCTGAGGACTTAAACACATTTTTTTGAGAACTTCTTACAGAAAGAGCACACAAGGATGTGGAAAAATGGAGATCCAGCATGGGCCAGATTGCCAAGTGTTCTGAAGGTCAAGTGCAATGGGGAAGCCATCTCACAGAAGAGTGTCTGGAAGGAGCCAGGGTGGTTGGAGTGGGAGGAAGCAGAGGGAATGTGGGAGATGAAGCTGTGGTGGGAGGCCAAGCAAGAGACAATGACGAGTCGCTTTGATAAGAGGACAGTTGTGACATCGGGAGGGACTGGCTGTTGGCGCTCTTGTTTGGAATCTGGATCATGAAGAATTTTAGATGTATTGAAGGTGGGAGATAGGGGAATCGTGATATCTAAATTTGACCTTGAACATGAAATAGCAACCATTCTGGAAAAGAGTTTGACTTACTAACTTTATAGCAGTCCACATAAATTATTGATCTCGGTTATATAATTAAACACAAACATACTCTATGATCCAGAAATCCCACTCCATGTATTTTTACAGGAGCAATGAAAACACATGTCCAAAGAAAAACTTGTACCACAAATGTCCCCTAGTGGGTAAATCAATATGCACATTACTGTACTTGCTAACCCTTAATCACTGGTAACCATTGATCTGCTCAGGTTCCTACAGTCTGACATTTTTTTTTAAATGTCATGAGCATCATAAGAACGCAGCCCATTGGAACCAGCTTCCTTCGCTCATTACAGTGCCTTTGTGGTTTTCATGCTCGGCCATGCTCCGAGAGCCCATCCCCTCTCACTTGGTGGGTAATTTTCCGGTGACATTTCCAACAAAAGCCAATTCTGGCATATGCAAATTTGAAAGTAAAAATGTAAAACATTTTAAAATATGAGTCAGCTTGGCAAAATGACCTTTGTCATCTATCTGTGATGTCTGGTCACTGGTCTCTGGCCATTGCTGATGTCTCTATGAGAGTATCATTGTGTTTGGGGACTACTTTTGTATTTCTGTGCTTGGTCCAGAATTGCGAGGGTGGACAGATGAGTCATTCCAAGAGGAGAGGAATGACTTGCAGGAAGTGAATGCCAGTACATCATTGTGCTCTATGTGCAGGGGAAAGCCAGACCGTGTTGCTAGAAACCCTGGTCAGGATGGAAGTGTGGAAGAAAAATGGATGAGAAACAGAAAGAAGAGCTGAACATGAAGAAAAGGGGAGGAAGAGAATGTAAATAAAAGTGAGGAAGGGGTGGAATAGGGTACATAGGAGGAAGATAAGAGGGGGAAGGGAGGAGGAAAAGGAGGATGCTGGTTCCACAGCTATTGTTTGAATAGCCTCTCTATGATGAGAATCTTGGGCCTCTGTTGTGCCTCCTGTACCTACCTGAAGGGCATTGCCATAGGCAAACACCAGGGATAAACTTTGCCCTACTCTAACTTCACAGCAGGGAAAGGCCATGTATTCATGGTCTATGTCTTTAGGGAGCAAGAGGCTAGAAAGGAAGATACTAAATTGTAAGTAGTGATTTCTGTTTTAATTGGTTAATCCTGGGTGGCCCCAGGGATGGGATAAAAGCTATCAATGAAAAGAAAGCCACTGAGGACATCGTCCCATGTATTCCTCAGAAAGGAGAAGCTGCAGTCACGTAGCCATTTGAGGCTCTGGTTACCTTCTCATATTTTCTCCTGCATCATGGCATCCTGCCTCTTTCCCCCAACCCCCATGCTACTCTGTAATCCATAGGAAGATGTTATCTGTGAGATTATAGGAAGGAGCTTTTATAAATCCTAGGAAACAAGGCATGCCCCCCTGCAGACCAGTAGGTATTCAACAAGCATTTGCTCTGTAAATAGGAAAAATCAAGCGCCTCACTGGCCCAAACAGAAAAAAAGCACAAGTCACATGTGCAATGTTAAACATTCTGATAGGCATTTATAAGCCAGTTAAAAAAGTTTGATTTAATCAGATTAATAATGCTTAATTGCATATAGCCAAAGAACCAAGATCTCTGTCTGTGATCGATACAGAGATGCATGATTGGTGTTTTCCCCAATTGTTTTAAATGTTTCCACTAGCTTCTTCAAAATCTTGATTACATTTTACCCTTACAGCACAAGTCAGTGTAAAGTAGCTACAGCTGAGGGCTCAAGTCCCAGTAGCTGGATGTCCCCACTTTCATATTTGTCTATTAACTTAAGATCATATGACCTGGGTTATAACAATCACCCATTAACTCATCCTTGCCTTTCGTCTTATCTCATCCGGAACTGAGAAGTCCTGGGATTTTACAGTGCTCCTTCCACCTGAGAAGCACATGGTCACTCTGGGCATAAGCAGCTCCCACAGGTCAGCCTCACATTGTCCTCCTCCACTCCACAGTAGTCCGTCTTCTCATCTGCTCGTGGGCATAAACATCTTACCTGATGAGGCCTCATCGTTAGGATGGTTGTCTCACCATGGGGCTGTGGTTTGCTCTGGGAAGAAGGTTCCTGACATGACTGAGTAATAAGGACTAGATGGCTGGTTTGCGGCTGGATTCAGTGGAGGATGGGTGTGTGAGAGCGCAGAGATCTTCAGGCTACTGAAGTAGGTCGAGGGCATCAGCTCTTTAGGAGGTTCCCCATCCCACAGCAGACCATGGTCTTTCTAGACTGAAATGCTTTGCACATATGCTGGAGGGTGATTCAAGACACTGAGAAGGCATACATAGCATGTGTCAGCTTGCACTATGGCGTGCAAGAATCTATGATTTCTCATTAAGGATGTCCTGTCAATGGATTGTTGATTCTCTTGTCTAGAGAGACAGGGCCATAGGAGTGGGGAATACCCCACCTGCAGGGAAGGCCAATGGCTCCTCTTGCAGTGCCATGCATGGTGGGAGGGCTTAAGGCCAGTTATCAGAAGAGAATGTGGCTGGTTCTGGTGTTCCCACAAGAGAGAATGAACCTTGGAGACTGAAGCTTACTACTTCCTCTATCTCCTGGGTGCACAGACCCCTTCAGTTCATATCCTTCTCTTGCTCTTGCCTTGCTGAGTCCTCATTCCATAACAAAGCTGCCCTAAGTATCTCTTTATGCCCTGTATGACTTTTTGGTAATGGAATAGTGAAGGCGGTTGGTACGGTTACTCATTCCACTTTGAGATATACAAAGTCTAGACTGTCTCCTTCCTCCTACCACCTCACACCTAACTCTAAAGAGGTTTCATGTTGACTCCTTTGAGAAGTGTCAGCCACCAACTTTCTGCCATACTGATCATCACAGACCCTGGCCTGGAAGGGCTTTGGGAACTTGGCTGAGTTTCTTCTCTTGTGCCTAAGTTTTGTTTCTGTTCTGTTGGTGTCATAAAATACCCCAACAAAAGCCACTTATGGAAGAAAGGGTTTATCTGAAGTCCTAGTTCCAGGTGACAGTCACCATGTCTTGGAAGTGAAGACAGCAGAAAATTGAAGCAGCTAGACACATCCAGAGTCAAGACCAGAGAGGGAGAGGTGGGGAGATGCATGTATGCTTCCTGATGCCTGGCTCACCTTCTCCACTCTTGAGTAGTCTAGAACTCAAACACAGGATTGATATTCTCCACAGTGAGCTGGGCCTTCCCACTTCAACTGATGTAATCAACACAGTTTCCTGCAGACATACATCAGGCCAACCTGATCTTGACAGCCCCCCTCCCCCCCGTCTTGAGACCCTTTTGAGGTATCTGAAGTCTGGGCTGTGTGATGTTAACAGTTCAAACTGAACATCACATCCCGTTTGGAGATCCAGCTGTATAATGAGAATCCCAGTTCCATCTGACCACTCATTAGCAAAATCAAGTTTGGAAATTCTTTTCCCCTTCTCTAGCTTTTCCCTCTCAGCATCTAGGGATGCTGACACCTATCCTACGGTGCCGTGTTAACTGAACAGAATACCACAGCTAAGAAGCAGGCAGTAAACCTTGAGATCTGTTATTTTCCTATACGTTCTTTCTCCTTCCAAGGAGATGGTAAGCTGAGAGAGATTTTAAAGACGATTTTACGTACCACTCCTCCAAATCAACAAGCCCCGAGGGACATAGACATTCTAGCCAGGGAACAGAATCTCATCAGAAAGCCAAAGGGCAAATTAGTCCTGAGTAAACCTCAAGAAACCCTGCACGCTCTGGGCTGGCTTGACATAACGTACGTCTTAGGTGTCCTGTCTTTATCGTGTCCACAGGGCCATTAGGCGGACCTCAGAGCATCCTGAGAAATGAGTAAAATAAATCAAGCAGAGGGCTCTTGGTGCACTCTCCCAGAGGTTGTTTCTGCTTCTCCGCCCCCATTCCCATCATAGACAAGGCAATGGTAGTTCTGTTTCTTGTTCTGACATCATGTCCCACCTGAGGGTTCAAGGCCTCATTAGAAAGGCAGTGAAATTAGTGGGAAGGAACTCCACAGTGGTGTCGTTCCAGCCTGTCTCTTGGCCCTGCATACTGCCTAGCTCAGGGTAGTTGGCCTTACCAGCCCTCCATTTACACGTCATGCCACTTCACAGGCACGTGCAGGTATTTCCACTGGCAGCAGAACATGTCCGCCACTAAACTCTGGGTTTCAAGTGGAAACACTCATGGAGGAGATGATGAAGTTTTGGAAAGATTGTCACGTGACTTTAACTAGGCGGCCCTCTCGTAGCCCCATCATTAAGGGCAGAGTGGGAATCCATCTAATCGGCAGGACGATTAGATACAGAGAAATGCGAAATGCCTACCTCTTCCACGAAAAGGTTTAGCTGGAGGAAAAAAAAAAGAAAAAGAAGAAAAAGAGAAAACCTGCAGAGGCTGGAGTGGGGTGAGCTGTTAATGAATCTGGCATTAAGAGATTTGTGTAAACCCAAGGGAGGTGGCTGAATTCCCAGATTTGATTCAGCCCGTTCTGGGAAGCTGTGGGGTATCTTCTCAGAGGTCAGTGGCAGTTAAGTTAAAATGTTCAACTGCTCGTTATCCCCACCGACTGAACCACTTCCCCCAGCGTATTTCGGGAAGCAGACAATAGGCCCACGTTGGGTGCATTAGTCCAGTCCTAGCTGTCTAAGACGTTGTCTATAATTCAGAGCCCACCTCTTTATCCTCCCAGCCTCAGAATGCATATTGGCCCAGGTTCCTCTCGTTTTAAAGGCCTATTCAGTAGCAGTTCCTGTGCCCAAATGCATATTAGTTGTGCCACACACGCCTATGGCTTTCTTTACATTCACAGGTAGTTCAGTGTTACTGAGGCGAGGCAAAGCCTGTTTCCTTTGAAAGAAATAAGACGGCTTTGGATTCGTATGAAGACACCTCCAGAAGGGACTGGTACAACTCACATAGGAACCAGAGCTCAGAGTGAGGCTGCTCAGCTAGGTCAAAGCTGAGGAGTGTGGTTGCTGGGTCTTTGTGGTAGCTGGACTGAAAGAAAAAGAAGATTCTAAAAGTTATATTTTACCGGCTTTACCCACATTAGTGGAAGATGGACACAAACATAGAACTTTCCTTTATAGAACAGAAAATTTGTAGCTCATAACTTGTACAAGATCACAGAACCAAAGGCAAGATGAAACATTTCCTGGGATCTGTGCCCTGGAAAAGGGATGAGGGGCAGCTGGTGGCTGACCATAGATGTGAGAGAGGAGAACAATAGCTGAATACCTGGGTGGGAACAACAGCAAATCACCCGGCTCCACCCTTCCGCAGCCAGGAAGGGTGCGGAACCTAACCTGTCTGCAACAATTCCTTTTCAAGGGTGTTTTTGAAGACATCAGCCTTTCGGGGCAGGAGAGTTGGAGAAGTGGGTTAGGAATGCTATGTTCTAAAGGACATCAAAGACACAGTAATTCACACAAACACATCGGCAACGGATGGCCAGGTAGCAAGGACAGACAGCCGCCACTGTGTTGGCCATATGGTCACTGCCGCTTGAGTTCTGAGAAATCGCTAGCTATGAGTGCACTAGAGTGTATTTGTACATACTTAGATGGTATAGGTCAGTCACTCAAAATGGCCTCGATGCAGTCAAGAGACACAGTAAACACAAAACGTACATGGTTGTATGGTACTGCGCACTCTCTTACAGCAAGCCATTTTTTTAAAAGTAGGGGTAGCTAGTTCGGTAAACATATGAACCAGTAACACGCCTATGTATTGTCACCATCAAGTAGTATGTCCTGCACAGAGGTGTTTGTGCTGTACTTACCCAGGACCAGCAGCACAGTAGGTTTGTTTAACTAGCATTGGCACAAATGTGCCAGCAATGTGCGGTGTTGCATCCAGGAAGCTACAGTGCCACTAGGTCATAGGCATTCTTCAGTTTTCTTGTAATATGACAGGGCTACTCTTCTGTATGGGGTCCATCATCAAAGTGAATGATTATTCATGTGACCTGTGGCTATAGTTTTTGTTGGTGTGTATGTGTGTATATGTGGAATGTGTGTTGAGTTTTCTGGGTTTTGCTCACATGTAGCTGTTTCATGGGATGATCACTTCCAGTGTGGTGATCATGCGATCATTACCACCAAGTGCAAGCAAAGTTGCAATGTAAAGATACATTAGTGTTTAATTTTGGTGAGGAAGTTTGCAAGGATATATGTATGAGTATGCACACGGTAACCACATCTTCTCTTTTAGGAGCCCTGGGGTTTGTTATGCAGGTGCAGAGAGAATATTTGTCTTTCCCTCACCAAGATTCATGTTTTAAATCCTCATCCTAAGTTTGGAAAATGGAGCTTTTCAAGGTACTTAGGCCATGAACACTGAACCCTATGAAAGGGACTGAAACTCAGGTCTCTTTCTGTTATGTGAATATAAAAGGAGAAGTTGGCAGTCAACAAATGGAATAGAGCTTTCTCCATAACACCACCATGCTGGCACCATTATCATGGGCTTTCAGCCTCAAGAACTATGGTTAATATAGCCCTGGAGTTGGAAGCATCTGTTTTCATAGGAATGAAAATGGTCCTCATAGGCTCATAGGAAGTGCCACTATTTGGAGGTGTGATCTTATTTGAGTAGGTATGTATGGCCTTGTTGGAGGAAGTATGTCACTGCGGGTGAGCTTTGAAGTTTCTGAGGCTCAAGCCAGACCCACTGTCGCTTTCTCTTTCTGATGTCTTCAGATCCAGGTGCAGAACTTTCAGCTCCTTCTCTAGCACCATGTCTGCCTGCATGCTGCCATGCTTCCCACCATGATGACAATGGACTAAACCTCTGAACCGTAAGCCAGTCCCCAATTAGATGTTTTCCTTTATAAGAATTGTTGTGGTCATAGTGTCTCTTCACTGCAATAGAAACTAAGAACCTAAATGGACTAAGAGACAGACATGTATAAACATTCCTAACTATCCCCGAGTTGTGTTTCAGTGTCACATTTGGCTTTGTTGACAAGGACACTTTTTAAGAGTCATATTAAAACCACCTCTCTATATCCACATTTTCTATAAAGTTGTTACTATCTTCTACATAACTGATTTAAATTACCAAATAGGCTTCTTTTAGAATTTAAATCTGAGAGAATACAAGGCCTCCTTGTAGAACAAGTGAGCTCTTTGCTTTCTAGCAAACAGATACCGGTAACTCATTATCATGGCATGGTTTCTAGGAAGGACAGTATTATGTGTCAATTCTTTCTATTGATTTTTGGGTATTCTACTTATTCTTGAGTTTTTTTTCTGACATCCTGGTATTTTGAGGAATAGTTATAGCCATTGTTTAAATTTTGCATATAAGTTAAGTATGATGCTATACAGTAATCTTAACACACAGAGTTTAAGACATTTGGTCTACAGAGCAAATTCTGGGTCATCTAAGACTAAATAGCAAGTGTGTGTGTGTGTGTGTGTGTGTGTTTGAAAGCTGGAAGCAAGAAAATCAATAAAAAGAGTAAATTAGTAATATATTAATATATTGTTTTTTATGAAAATCAATCCTTCTCTCTGGGCTTGTGTAAGCCATATGGCATGGCTGTCTGAGACACAAGTTCACCTAGATCTGTGCCTTTAGGCAGAAGCTTCTCCTTTGGTGATGTATGAGTGAAACTTGGATCTTTTAAAATTATTATTTTGTGTTGTGTGGATCAGAGTATCTGAATCCATAGAACACATCCTCCTGAGCCCCAGAGAATGAGTTATTATGGACCTTAACTCTGAATTGTTCTGGGAGACTACCTCTATCGTGAAGGGTTTTTCCATAATCCAAGCAAAGCTACCTCACTGCCGTCTGCATAAAGCATGTGACACAGACAAAAACTTCAGTTTTCTTCTTCCCTTCTTAATCTTGATTTTTGTATTCCTTTGACTTATTTCATGCTTGTCATTGAAGATAGGATGTGTCAAATCCTTTATATAATGGAAAATGACTCTATACTCAGCTATAACTGGGAAGTGAATAGCATATTTGTGTATATTCAGGCACTTGGCATTTATTCTGCAAACATTTAGAATCTTAAGTTATTCAGTAGACACCTCTAACTACTAAGAATATTGGAAATCATGGCATCACTGCTGTGTTTGAGAGGGGCATCAAGCTGCCTGCTTTGGAGGTGGTAACAAGGAGACAAGCTCAGGCAACAGTGGTGATGAAGATGAAGTCTGGGTATGTGCATTCGGAATCATATGCTCTATACCAAGATGGGCAGCCTTTGTCTGAAGGCTCAGACAGTTGCAAGAGAAAAGAAACTCCTCCAATCCCAAGGGTGTCCTTCAAGAATCCTGGAGACAAGACTTCTTAGGCTGGGTCAAATGCATGTGTCAAAACTGTCAGATGCAGCTTCTATTCAAACACTCCAGACTGTGCGGGAGAAAGTGAGAGGCTGACATCTGTACACTGGCCCTTCCACTTAAACTCAGTTGATATGGAGTTCTCGGCTTGCTTTTTGTGCTAAAAAGTACCAAGATGGACAGGAATTAGCATCATGCCTCTTCTTGTTTCTAAGGAAGTGCTAATGAGCAGTAGCTCTACTAAAGGTATAAAAGATGGGTGAGGTTCCTGAAGGCTCCATGACAGCCCAGAACTGCCTAGCTGCACGGTCCATACTGCCACCTCTCATCCCCAGTTCCCCTCCCAGCATTCTCACAGGCAGTGAAAGCCTTGCTTGTAGAAGGATGCTGTCCTGAGGCAAATGGTGATCGCTGAATTTATTTGCATCGATTGTGTAAGGCAACTGCACTGAGCCTTTGCAACCACACTAAGTGCTTCATATACGCTACTTTACTTAATCTTTGTAATGGCCTGCTGAGCTGGGGACCACCACTAGCATCATTTTCAGGTGAGGAAGCCAAAGACTCTGCTGATTCCATGTTTTACACAGCCGTAGGGGAAATTTCTGTCTAGATTAAATAGCTGAAGCGAAGTGGCTTTTGTACAGTTATGGAAGAATACTTAATGTCACAAAGCTAGCGAAGGCCAAGCTGGGACAAGAACCACAGGACTAATTTTCAGAACACAATGTTTCCTCTGCTAGTTCTCAAAATCAGGGCTCTGATGGAGTGACAAGAAGGACAGGTAGGGTAGTTTTATTTATTTGTTTGTTTATGTTGAAGGGGACATGCAAAAAAAAAGATGAAGAGCTGGGGAGGCTCTATTAGTGGGCACAGCAAAACAGACCACATTGATGCTGGTCCCAAAATGATTTGTTGGCTGCCTCGTTTTCACTTAGTATTCATATGACCTTGAGTCTGAGACTGCTTTAGTATACTACTAAGACACAATTGTATTAAATGCCACAATGGTGGTGAGCTACTGTTGTGGGATAGTCTTTGTGTACACTGTGAAGATGTGTCTCTGCCTAATGCAAATTCTGATTGGTTGAATAAAGAGATGAAGAGACCCACAACTAAACATTAGGTAAAGTTTGGGAATCTTGAGGAGGAGGAGGAGGAGGAGGAGGAGGAGGAGGAGGAGG